>NC_140657.1:6022313-6205313 GCF_978046115.1 Saccoglossus kowalevskii
CATATAGAAACCCGCAATTGTAAAGTCACCCAAATGAATAAAAGCGAGATGAAAACAGCCTATATTAGCAGAGTATCACATGAGCTGACTGACCATAAAGATGAGAGAAACAGCATGCAAAGTTGATAAAAGCGTTCAAAACGTTGGCGGAGTTGCATGTATATATAACCTAAGTCATTGGAATGCCAACCCCGCAGTTAAATTTCGAAAACATTAAGTATATGTCTAGAAAATTCCCGATATGTAAGCAGATTATCGCAACTGCGAACCGAAAATCGAAGACAAACTGCTTACAAAGTTATGAAAAGCGATTGCAAAGTTTGTAGATTCGTTTGGCAATGTTACATATGATATTATATTGACGGGTTCCATAGTCAAAAGTTCGAAAACGTACATACATATTTCGCACATTGCCGTTAAAGTAGCGTACTATCACTCGGAGCATGTAGAGGTCATAGGTCAATTCAAGAAGTTACTTGTACAAAAGCTATCAAGTTTAAAACTGTTTCAAAAATGAAATAGTCACTAATTCGAGTATATTTCAAATTACGTAAGCAGTAGTGTGGGTAGGTGAAGAGACCAAGTTTAAAGTTAAACTCAATCGGGCATGGTTAGTTCTTGCATGGGAGACTGCCTGAGAAAACCACCTGGGGATTTTTATTTGGTTTCATCACATACATATCAAAGATATGAGACAACGTTCGTGCATCTTTTTTTTCACTGTGATGTTAATCATTTTTAGTAGAAAGACATGGAAATCTAGGCTTGTTTTCAAATTCATGAACATTTTTCAATTTCCTTATTATTTTCGGAGAACAAGTTGGTGACGCTGTCGGTACATAGTGGAGTTTGACCAGTTAACTTACCGTGAAAAGTCGTACAAAGTGAACGCAAAGTTGTGCAAAGTGATTACAAAGTTCGTAGATGTATTTGTATGTTTGATCTAAGTTGTTGGCATATAGAAACCCGCAATTGTAAAGTCAAACAAATGAATAACAGCGAGATGAAAACAGCCTATATTAGCAGAGTATCACATGAGCTGACTGACCATAAAGATGATAGAAACAGCATGCAAAGTTGATAAAAGCGTTCAAAACGTTGGCGGAGTTTCATGTATATATAACCTAAGTCATTGGAATGCCAACCCCGCAGTTAAATTTCGAAAACATTAAGTATATGTCTAGAAAATTCCCGATATGTAAGCAGATTATCGCAACTGCGAACCGAAAATCGAAGACAAACTGCTTACAAAGTTATGAAAAGCGATTGCAAAGTTTGTAGATTCGTTTGGCAATGTTACATATGATATTATATTGACGGGTTCCATAGTCAAAAGTTCGAAAACGTAAATACATATTTCGCACATTGCCGTTAAAGTAGCGTACTATCACTCGGAGCATGTAGAGGTCATAGGTCAATTCAAGAAGTTACTTGTACAAAAGCTATCAAGTTTAAAACAGTTTCAAAAATGAAAAAGTCGCTAATTCGAGCATATTTCAAATTACGTAAGCAGTAGTGTGGGTAGGTGAAGAGACCAAGTTTAAAGTTAAACTCAATCGGGCATGGTTAGTTCTTGCATGGGAGACTGCCTGAGAAAACCAGCTGGGGATTTTTTTTTTGGTTTCATCACATACATATCAAAGATATGAGACAACGTTCGTGCATCTTTTTTTTCACTGTGATGTTAATCATTTTTAGTAGAAAGACATGGAAATCTAGGCTTGTTTTCAAATTCATGAACATTTTTCAATTTCCTTATTATTTTCGGAGAACAAGTTGGTGACGCTGTCGGCACATAGTGGAGTTTGACCAGTTAACTTACCGTGAAAAGTCGTACAAAGTGAACGCAAAGTTGTGCAAAGTGATTACAAAGTTTGTAGATGTATTTGTATGTTTGACCTAAGTTGTTGGCATATAGAAACCCGCAATTGTAAAGTCACCCAAATGAATAAAAGCGAGATGAAAACAGCCTATATTAGCAGAGTATCACATGAGCTGACTGACCATAAAGATGAGAGAAACAGCATGCAAAGTTGATAAAAGCGTTCAAAACGTTGGCGGAGTTGCATGTATATATAACCTAAGTCATTGGAATGCCAACCCCGCAGTTAAATTTCGAAAACATTAAGTATATGTCTAGAAAATTCCCGATATGTAAGCAGATTATCGCAACTGCGAACCGAAAATCGAAGACAAACTGCTTACAAAGTTATGAAAAGCGATTGCAAAGTTTGTAGATTCGTTTGGCAATGTTACATATGATATTATATTGACGGGTTCCATAGTCAAAAGTTCGAAAACGTAAATACATATTTCGCACATTGCCGTTAAAGTAGCGTACTATCACTCGGAGCATGTAGAGGTCATAGGTCAATTCAAGAAGTTACTTGTACAAAAGCTATCAAGTTTAAAACAGTTTCAAAAATGAAAAAGTCGCTAATTCGAGCATATTTCAAATTACGTAAGCAGTAGTGTGGGTAGGTGAAGAGACCAAGTTTAAAGTTAAACTCAATCGGGCATGGTTAGTTCTTGCATGGGAGACTGCCTGAGAAAACCAGCTGGGGATTTTTTTTTTGGTTTCATCACATACATATCAAAGATATGAGACAACGTTCGTGCATCTTTTTTTTCACTGTGATGTTAATCATTTTTAGTAGAAAGACATGGAAATCTAGGCTTGTTTTCAAATTCATGAACATTTTTCAATTTCCTTATTATTTTCGGAGAACAAGTTGGTGACGCTGTCGGCACATAGTGGAGTTTGACCAGTTAACTTACCGTGAAAAGTCGTACAAAGTGAACGCAAAGTTGTGCAAAGTGATTACAAAGTTTGTAGATGTATTTGTATGTTTGACCTAAGTTGTTGGCATATAGAAACCCGCAATTGTAAAGTCACCCAAATGAATAAAAGCGAGATGAAAACAGCCTATATTAGCAGAGTATCACATGAGCTGACTGACCATAAAGATGAGAGAAACAGCATGCAAAGTTGATAAAAGCGTTCAAAACGTTGGCGGAGTTGCATGTATATATAACCTAAGTCATTGGAATGCCAACCCCGCAGTTAAATTTCGAAAACATTAAGTATATGTCTAGAAAATTCCCGATATGTAAGCAGATTATCGCAACTGCGAACCGAAAATCGAAGACAAACTGCTTACAAAGTTATGAAAAGCGATTGCAAAGTTTGTAGATTCGTTTGGCAATGTTACATATGATATTATATTGACGGGTTCCATAGTCAAAAGTTCGAAAACGTAAATACATATTTCGCACATTGCCGTTAAAGTAGCGTACTATCACTCGGAGCATGTAGAGGTCATAGGTCAATTCAAGAAGTTACTTGTACAAAAGCTATCAAGTTTAAAACAGTTTCAAAAATGAAAAAGTCGCTAATTCGAGCATATTTCAAATTACGTAAGCAGTAGTGTGGGTAGGTGAAGAGACCAAGTTTAAAGTTAAACTCAATCGGGCATGGTTAGTTCTTGCATGGGAGACTGCCTGAGAAAACCAGCTGGGGATTTTTTTTTTGGTTTCATCACATACATATCAAAGATATGAGACAACGTTCGTGCATCTTTTTTTTCACTGTGATGTTAATCATTTTTAGTAGAAAGACATGGAAATCTAGGCTTGTTTTCAAATTCATGAACATTTTTCAATTTCCTTATTATTTTCGGAGAACAAGTTGGTGACGCTGTCGGCACATAGTGGAGTTTGACCAGTTAACTTACCGTGAAAAGTCGTACAAAGTGAACGCAAAGTTGTGCAAAGTGATTACAAAGTTTGTAGATGTATTTGTATGTTTGACCTAAGTTGTTGGCATATAGAAACCCGCAATTGTAAAGTCACCCAAATGAATAAAAGCGAGATGAAAACAGCCTATATTAGCAGAGTATCACATGAGCTGACTGACCATAAAGATGAGAGAAACAGCATGCAAAGTTGATAAAAGCGTTCAAAACGTTGGCGGAGTTGCATGTATATATAACCTAAGTCATTGGAATGCCAACCCCGCAGTTAAATTTCGAAAACATTAAGTATATGTCTAGAAAATTCCCGATATGTAAGCAGATTATCGCAACTGTGAACCGAAAATCGAAGACAAACTGCTTACAAAGTTATGAAAAGCGATTGCAAAGTTTGTAGATTCGTTTGGCAATGTTACATATGATATTATATTGACGGGTTCCATAGTCAAAAGTTCGAAAACGTAAATACATATTTCGCACATTGCCGTTAAAGTAGCGTACTATCACTCGGAGCATGTAGAGGTCATAGGTCAATTCAAGAAGTTACTTGTACAAAAGCTATCAAGTTTAAAACTGTTTCAAAAATGAAATAGTCACTAATTCGAGTATATTTCAAATTACGTAAGCAGTAGTGTGGGTAGGTGAAGAGACCAAGTTTAAAGTTAAACTCAATCGGGCATGGTTAGTTCTTGCATGGGAGACTGCCTGAGAAAACCACCTGGGGATTTTTATTTGGTTTCATCACATACATATCAAAGATATGAGACAACGTTCGTGCATCTTTTTGTTCACTGTGATGTTAATCATTTTTAGTAGAAAGACATGGAAATCTAGGCTTGTTTTCAAATTCATGAACATTTTTCAATTTCCTTATTATTTTCGGAGAACAAGTTGGTGACGCTGTCGGTACATAGTGGAGTTTGACCAGTTAACTTACCGTGAAAAGTCGTACAAAGTGAACGCAAAGTTGTGCAAAGTGATTACAAAGTTCGTAGATGTATTTGTATGTTTGATCTAAGTTGTTGGCATATAGAAACCCGCAATTGTAAAGTCAAACAAATGAATAACAGCGAGATGAAAACAGCCTATATTAGCAGAGTATCACATGAGCTGACTGACCATAAAGATGATAGAAACAGCATGCAAAGTTGATAAAAGCGTTCAAAACGTTGGCGGAGTTTCATGTATACATAACCTAAGTCATTGGAATGCCAACCCCGCAGTTAAATTTCGAAAACATTAAGTATATGTCTAGAAAATTCCCGATATGTAAGCAGATTATCGCAACTGCGAACCGAAAATCGAAGACAAACTGCTTACAAAGTTATGAAAAGCGATTGCAAAGTTTGTAGATTCGTTTGGCAATGTTACATATGATATTATATTGACGGGTTCCATAGTCAAAAGTTCGAAAACGTAAATACATATTTCGCACATTGCCGTTAAAGTAGCGTACTATCACTCGGAGCATGTAGAGGTCAAAGGTCAATTCAAGAAGTTACTTGTACAAAAGCTATCAAGTTTAAAACAGTTTCAAAAATGAAAAAGTCGCTAATTCGAGCATATTTCAAATTACGTAAGCAGTAGTGTGGGTAGGTGAAGAGACCAAGTTTAAAGTTAAACTCAATCGGGCATGGTTAGTTCTTGCATGGGAGACTGCCTGAGAAAACCAGCTGGGGATTTTTTTTTTGGTTTCATCACATACATATCAAAGATATGAGACAACGTTCGTGCATCTTTTTTTTCACTGTGATGTTAATCATTTTTAGTAGAAAGACATGGAAATCTAGGCTTGTTTTCAAATTCATGAACATTTTTCAATTTCCTTATTATTTTCGGAGAAGAAGTTGGTGACGCTGTCGGTACATAGTGGAGTTTGACCAGTTAACTTACCGTGAAAAGTCGTACAAAGTGAACGCAAAGTTGTGCAAAGTGATTACAAAGTTTGTAGATGTATTTGTATGTTTGATCTAAGTTGTTGGCATATAGAAACCCGCAATTGTAAAGTCAAACAAATGAATAAAAGCGAGATGAAAACAGCCTATATTAGCAGAGTATCGCATGAGCTGACTGACCATAAAGATGATAGAAACAGCATGCAAAGTTGATAAAAGCGTTCAAAACGTTGGCGGAGTTTCATGTATACATAACCTAAGTCATTGGAATGCCAACCCCGCAGTTAAATTTCGAAAACATTAAGTATATGTCTAGAAAATTCCCGATATGTAAGCAGATTATCGCAACTGCGAACCGAAAATCGAAGACAAACTGCTTACAAAGTTATGAAAAGCGATTGCAAAGTTTGTAGATTCGTTTGGCAATGTTACATATGATATTATATTGACGGGTTCCATAGTCAAAAGTTCGAAAACGTAAATACATATTTCGCACATTGCCGTTAAAGTAGCGTACTATCACTCGGAGCATGTAGAGGTCATAGGTCAATTCAAGAAGTTACTTGTACAAAAGCTATCAAGTTTAAAACTGTTTCAAAAATGAAATAGTCACTAATTCGAGTATATTTCAAATTACGTAAGCAGTAGTGTGGGTAGGTGAAGAGACCAAGTTTAAAGTTAAACTCAATCGGGCATGGTTAGTTCTTGCATGGGAGACTGCCTGAGAAAACCACCTGGGGATTTTTATTTGGTTTCATCACATACATATCAAAGATATGAGACAACGTTCGTGCATCTTTTTGTTCACTGTGATGTTAATCATTTTTAGTAGAAAGACATGGAAATCTAGGCTTGTTTTCAAATTCATGAACATTTTTCAATTTCCTTATTATTTTCGGAGAACAAGTTGGTGACGCTGTCGGTACATAGTGGAGTTTGACCAGTTAACTTACCGTGAAAAGTCGTACAAAGTGAACGCAAAGTTGTGCAAAGTGATTACAAAGTTCGTAGATGTATTTGTATGTTTGATCTAAGTTGTTGGCATATAGAAACCCGCAATTGTAAAGTCAAACAAATGAATAACAGCGAGATGAAAACAGCCTATATTAGCAGAGTATCACATGAGCTGACTGACCATAAAGATGATAGAAACAGCATGCAAAGTTGATAAAAGCGTTCAAAACGTTGGCGGAGTTTCATGTATACATAACCTAAGTCATTGGAATGCCAACCCCGCAGTTAAATTTCGAAAACATTAAGTATATGTCTAGAAAATTCCCGATATGTAAGCAGATTATCGCAACTGCGAACCGAAAATCGAAGACAAACTGCTTACAAAGTTATGAAAAGCGATTGCAAAGTTTGTAGATTCGTTTGGCAATGTTACATATGATATTATATTGACGGGTTCCATAGTCAAAAGTTCGAAAACGTAAATACATATTTCGCACATTGCCGTTAAAGTAGCGTACTATCACTCGGAGCATGTAGAGGTCAAAGGTCAATTCAAGAAGTTACTTGTACAAAAGCTATCAAGTTTAAAACAGTTTCAAAAATGAAAAAGTCGCTAATTCGAGCATATTTCAAATTACGTAAGCAGTAGTGTGGGTAGGTGAAGAGACCAAGTTTAAAGTTAAACTCAATCGGGCATGGTTAGTTCTTGCATGGGAGACTGCCTGAGAAAACCAGCTGGGGATTTTTTTTTTGGTTTCATCACATACATATCAAAGATATGAGACAACGTTCGTGCATCTTTTTTTTCACTGTGATGTTAATCATTTTTAGTAGAAAGACATGGAAATCTAGGCTTGTTTTCAAATTCATGAACATTTTTCAATTTCCTTATTATTTTCGGAGAAGAAGTTGGTGACGCTGTCGGTACATAGTGGAGTTTGACCAGTTAACTTACCGTGAAAAGTCGTACAAAGTGAACGCAAAGTTGTGCAAAGTGATTACAAAGTTTGTAGATGTATTTGTATGTTTGATCTAAGTTGTTGGCATATAGAAACCCGCAATTGTAAAGTCAAACAAATGAATAAAAGCGAGATGAAAACAGCCTATATTAGCAGAGTATCGCATGAGCTGACTGACCATAAAGATGATAGAAACAGCATGCAAAGTTGATAAAAGCGTTCAAAACGTTGGCGGAGTTTCATGTATACATAACCTAAGTCATTGGAATGCCAACCCCGCAGTTAAATTTCGAAAACATTAAGTATATGTCTAGAAAATTCCCGATATGTAAGCAGATTATCGCAACTGCGAACCGAAAATCGAAGACAAACTGCTTACAAAGTTATGAAAAGCGATTGCAAAGTTTGTAGATTCGTTTGGCAATGTTACATATGATATTATATTGACGGGTTCCATAGTCAAAAGTTCGAAAACGTAAATACATATTTCGCACATTGCCGTTAAAGTAGCGTACTATCACTCGGAGCATGTAGAGGTCAAAGGTCAATTCAAGAAGTTACTTGTACAAAAGCTATCAAGTTTAAAACAGTTTCAAAAATGAAAAAGTCGCTAATTCGAGCATATTTCAAATTACGTAAGCAGTAGTGTGGGTAGGTGAAGAGACCAAGTTTAAAGTTAAACTCAATCGGGCATGGTTAGTTCTTGCATGGGAGACTGCCTGAGAAAACCAGCTGGGGATTTTTTTTTTGGTTTCATCACATACATATCAAAGATATGAGACAACGTTCGTGCATCTTTTTTTTCACTGTGATGTTAATCATTTTTAGTAGAAAGACATGGAAATCTAGGCTTGTTTTCAAATTCATGAACATTTTTCAATTTCCTTATTATTTTCGGAGAAGAAGTTGGTGACGCTGTCGGTACATAGTGGAGTTTGACCAGTTAACTTACCGTGAAAAGTCGTACAAAGTGAACGCAAAGTTGTGCAAAGTGATTACAAAGTTTGTAGATGTATTTGTATGTTTGATCTAAGTTGTTGGCATATAGAAACCCGCAATTGTAAAGTCAAACAAATGAATAAAAGCGAGATGAAAACAGCCTATATTAGCAGAGTATCACATGAGCTGACTGACCATAAAGATGATAGAAACAGCATGCAAAGTTGATAAAAGCGTTCAAAACGTTGACGGAGTTTCATGTATATATAACCTAAGTCATTGGAATGCCAACCCCGCAGTTAAATTTCGAAAACATTAAGTATATGTCTAGAAAATTCCCGATATGTAAGCAGATTATCGCAACTGCGAACCGAAAATCGAAGACAAACTGCTTACAAAGTTATGAAAAGCGATTGCAAAGTTTGTAGATTCGTTTGGCAATGTTACATATGATATTATATTGACGGGTTCCATAGTCAAAAGTTCGAAAACGTAAATACATATTTCGCACATTGCCGTTAAAGTAGCGTACTATCACTCGGAGCATGTAGAGGTCATAGGTCAATTCAAGAAGTTACTTGTACAAAAGCTATCAAGTTTAAAACTGTTTCAAAAATGAAATAGTCACTAATTCGAGTATATTTCAAATTACGTAAGCAGTAGTGTGGGTAGGTGAAGAGACCAAGTTTAAAGTTAAACTCAATCGGGCATGGTTAGTTCTTGCATGGGAGACTGCCTGAGAAAACCACCTGGGGATTTTTATTTGGTTTCATCACATACATATCAAAGATATGAGACAACGTTCGTGCATCTTTTTTTTCACTGTGATGTTAATCATTTTTAGTAGAAAGACATGGAAATCTAGGCTTGTTTTCAAATTCATGAACATTTTTCAATTTCCTTATTATTTTCGGAGAACAAGTTGGTGACGCTGTCGGTACATAGTGGAGTTTGACCAGTTAACTTACCGTGAAAAGTCGTACAAAGTGAACGCAAAGTTGTGCAAAGTGATTACAAAGTTCGTAGATGTATTTGTATGTTTGATCTAAGTTATTGGCATATAGAAACCCGCAATTGTAAAGTCAAACAAATGAATAACAGCGAGATGAAAACAGCCTATATTAGCAGAGTATCACATGAGCTGACTGACCATAAAGATGATAGAAACAGCATGCAAAGTTGATAAAAGCGTTCAACACGTTGGCGGAGTTTCATGTATACATAACCTAAGTCATTGGAATGCCAACCCCGCAGTTAAATTTCGAAAACATTAAGTATATGTCTAGAAAATTCCCGATATGTAAGCAGATTATCGCAACTGCGAACCGAAAATCGAAGACAAACTGCTTACAAAGTTATGAAAAGCGATTGCAAAGTTTGTAGATTCGTTTGGCAATGTTACATATGATATTATATTGACGGGTTCCATAGTCAAAAGTTCGAAAACGTAAATACATATTTCGCACATTGCCGTTAAAGTAGCGTACTATCACTCGGAGCATGTAGAGGTCATAGGTCAATTCAAGAAGTTACTTGTACAAAAGCTATCAAGTTTAAAACAGTTTCAAAAATGAAAAAGTCGCTAATTCGAGCATATTTCAAATTACGTAAGCAGTAGTGTGGGTAGGTGAAGAGACCAAGTTTAAAGTTAAACTCAATCGGGCATGGTTAGTTCTTGCATGGGAGACTGCCTGAGAAAACCAGCTGGGGATTTTTTTTTTGGTTTCATCACATACATATCAAAGATATGAGACAACGTTCGTGCATCTTTTTTTTCACTGTGATGTTAATCATTTTTAGTAGAAAGACATGGAAATCTAGGCTTGTTTTCAAATTCATGAACATTTTTCAATTTCCTTATTATTTTCGGAGAACAAGTTGGTGACGCTGTCGGCACATAGTGGAGTTTGACCAGTTAACTTACCGTGAAAAGTCGTACAAAGTGAACGCAAAGTTGTGCAAAGTGATTACAAAGTTTGTAGATGTATTTGTATGTTTGACCTAAGTTGTTGGCATATAGAAACCCGCAATTGTAAAGTCACCCAAATGAATAAAAGCGAGATGAAAACAGCCTATATTAGCAGAGTATCACATGAGCTGACTGACCATAAAGATGAGAGAAACAGCATGCAAAGTTGATAAAAGCGTTCAAAACGATGGCGGAGTTGCATGTATATATAACCTAAGTCATTGGAATGCCAACCCCGCAGTTAAATTTCGAAAACATTAAGTATATGTCTAGAAAATTCCCGATATGTAAGCAGATTATCGCAACTGCGAACCGAAAATCGAAGACAAACTGCTTACAAAGTTATGAAAAGCGATTGCAAAGTTTGTAGATTCGTTTGGCAATGTTACATATGATATTATATTGACGGGTTCCATAGTCAAAAGTTCGAAAACGTACATACATATTTCGCACATTGCCGTTAAAGTAGCGTACTATCACTCGGAGCATGTAGAGGTCATAGGTCAATTCAAGAAGTTACTTGTACAAAAGCTATCAAGTTTAAAACTGTTTCAAAAATGAAATAGTCACTAATTCGAGTATATTTCAAATTACGTAAGCAGTAGTGTGGGTAGGTGAAGAGACCAAGTTTAAAGTTAAACTCAATCGGGCATGGTTAGTTCTTGCATGGGAGACTGCCTGAGAAAACCACCTGGGGATTTTTATTTGGTTTCATCACATACATATCAAAGATATAAGACAACGTTCGTGCATCTTTTTTTTCACTGTGATGTTAATCATTTTTAGTAGAAAGACATGGAAATCTAGGCTTGTTTTCAAATTCATGAACATTTTTCAATTTCCTTATTATTTTCGGAGAACAAGTTGGTGACGCTGTCGGTACATAGTGGAGTTTGACCAGTTAACTTACCGTGAAAAGTCGTACAAAGTGAACGCAAAGTTGTGCAAAGTGATTACAAAGTTCGTAGATGTATTTGTATGTTTGATCTAAGTTGTTGGCATATAGAAACCCGCAATTGTAAAGTCAAACAAATGAATAACAGCGAGATGAAAACAGCCTATATTAGCAGAGTATCACATGAGCTGACTGACCATAAATATGATAGAAACAGCATGCAAAGTTGATAAAAGCGTTCAAAACGTTGGCGGAGTTTCATGTATATATAACCTAAGTCATTGGAATGCCAACCCCGCAGTTAAATTTCGAAAACATTAAGTATATGTCTAGAAAATTCCCGATATGTAAGCAGATTATCGCAACTGCGAACCGAAAATCGAAGACAAACTGCTTACAAAGTTATGAAAAGCGATTGCAAAGTTTGTAGATTCGTTTGGCAATGTTACATATGATATTATATTGACGGGTTCCATAGTCAAAAGTTCGAAAACGTAAATACATATTTCGCACATTGCCGTTAAAGTAGCGTACTATCACTCGGAGCATGTAGAGGTCATAGGTCAATTCAAGAAGTTACTTGTACAAAAGCTATCAAGTTTAAAACAGTTTCAAAAATGAAAAAGTCGCTAATTCGAGCATATTTCAAATTACGTAAGCAGTAGTGTGGGTAGGTGAAGAGACCAAGTTTAAAGTTAAACTCAATCGGGCATGGTTAGTTCTTGCATGGGAGACTGCCTGAGAAAACCAGCTGGGGATTTTTTTTTTGGTTTCATCACATACATATCAAAGATATGAGACAACGTTCGTGCATCTTTTTTTTCACTGTGATGTTAATCATTTTTAGTAGAAAGACATGGAAATCTAGGCTTGTTTTCAAATTCATGAACATTTTTCAATTTCCTTATTATTTTCGGAGAACAAGTTGGTGACGCTGTCGGCACATAGTGGAGTTTGACCAGTTAACTTACCGTGAAAAGTCGTACAAAGTGAACGCAAAGTTGTGCAAAGTGATTACAAAGTTTGTAGATGTATTTGTATGTTTGACCTAAGTTGTTGGCATATAGAAACCCGCAATTGTAAAGTCACCCAAATGAATAAAAGCGAGATGAAAACAGCCTATATTAGCAGAGTATCACATGAGCTGACTGACCATAAAGATGAGAGAAACAGCATGCAAAGTTGATAAAAGCGTTCAAAACGTTGGCGGAGTTGCATGTATATATAACCTAAGTCATTGGAATGCCAACCCCGCAGTTAAATTTCGAAAACATTAAGTATATGTCTAGAAAATTCCCGATATGTAAGCAGATTATCGCAACTGCGAACCGAAAATCGAAGACAAACTGCTTACAAAGTTATGAAAAGCGATTGCAAAGTTTGTAGATTCGTTTGGCAATGTTACATATGATATTATATTGACGGGTTCCATAGTCAAAAGTTCGAAAACGTAAATACATATTTCGCACATTGCCGTTAAAGTAGCGTACTATCACTCGGAGCATGTAGAGGTCATAGGTCAATTCAAGAAGTTACTTGTACAAAAGCTATCAAGTTTAAAACAGTTTCAAAAATGAAAAAGTCGCTAATTCGAGCATATTTCAAATTACGTAAGCAGTAGTGTGGGTAGGTGAAGAGACCAAGTTTAAAGTTAAACTCAATCGGGCATGGTTAGTTCTTGCATGGGAGACTGCCTGAGAAAACCAGCTGGGGATTTTTTTTTTGGTTTCATCACATACATATCAAAGATATGAGACAACGTTCGTGCATCTTTTTTTTCACTGTGATGTTAATCATTTTTAGTAGAAAGACATGGAAATCTAGGCTTGTTTTCAAATTCATGAACATTTTTCAATTTCCTTATTATTTTCGGAGAACAAGTTGGTGACGCTGTCGGCACATAGTGGAGTTTGACCAGTTAACTTACCGTGAAAAGTCGTACAAAGTGAACGCAAAGTTGTGCAAAGTGATTACAAAGTTTGTAGATGTATTTGTATGTTTGACCTAAGTTGTTGGCATATAGAAACCCGCAATTGTAAAGTCACCCAAATGAATAAAAGCGAGATGAAAACAGCCTATATTAGCAGAGTATCACATGAGCTGACTGACCATAATGATGAGAGAAACAGCATGCAAAGTTGATAAAAGCGTTCAAAACGTTGGCGGAGTTGCATGTATATATAACCTAAGTCATTGGAATGCCAACCCCGCAGTTAAATTTCGAAAACATTAAGTATATGTCTAGAAAATTCCCGATATGTAAGCAGATTATCGCAACTGCGAACCGAAAATCGAAGACAAACTGCTTACAAAGTTATGAAAAGCGATTGCAAAGTTTGTAGATTCGTTTGGCAATGTTACATATGATATTATATTGACGGGTTCCATAGTCAAAAGTTCGAAAACGTAAATACATATTTCGCACATTGCCGTTAAAGTAGCGTACTATCACTCGGAGCATGTAGAGGTCATAGGTCAATTCAAGAAGTTACTTGTACAAAAGCTATCAAGTTTAAAACAGTTTCAAAAATGAAAAAGTCGCTAATTCGAGCATATTTCAAATTACGTAAGCAGTAGTGTGGGTAGGTGAAGAGACCAAGTTTAAAGTTAAACTCAATCGGGCATGGTTAGTTCTTGCATGGGAGACTGCCTGAGAAAACCAGCTGGGGATTTTTTTTTTGGTTTCATCACATACATATCAAAGATATGAGACAACGTTCGTGCATCTTTTTTTTCACTGTGATGTTAATCATTTTTAGTAGAAAGACATGGAAATCTAGGCTTGTTTTCAAATTCATGAACATTTTTCAATTTCCTTATTATTTTCGGAGAACAAGTTGGTGACGCTGTCGGCACATAGTGGAGTTTGACCAGTTAACTTACCATGAAAAGTCGTACAAAGTGAACGCAAAGTTGTGCAAAGTGATTACAAAGTTTGTAGATGTATTTGTATGTTTGACCTAAGTTGTTGGCATATAGAAACCCGCAATTGTAAAGTCACCCAAATGAATAAAAGCGAGATGAAAACAGCCTATATTAGCAGAGTATCACATGAGCTGACTGACCATAAAGATGAGAGAAACAGCATGCAAAGTTGATAAAAGCGTTCAAAACGTTGGCGGAGTTGCATGTATATATAACCTAAGTCATTGGAATGCCAACCCCGCAGTTAAATTTCGAAAACATTAAGTATATGTCTAGAAAATTCCCGATATGTAAGCAGATTATCGCAACTGCGAACCGAAAATCGAAGACAAACTGCTTACAAAGTTATGAAAAGCGATTGCAAAGTTTGTAGATTCGTTTGGCAATGTTACATATGATATTATATTGACGGGTTCCATAGTCAAAAGTTCGAAAACGTAAATACATATTTCGCACATTGCCGTTAAAGTAGCGTACTATCACTCGGAGCATGTAGAGGTCATAGGTCAATTCATGAAGTTACTTGTACAAAAGCTATCAAGTTTAAAACTGTTTCAAAAATGAAATAGTCACTAATTCGAGTATATTTCAAATTACGTAAGCAGTAGTGTGGGTAGGTGAAGAGACCAAGTTTAAAGTTAAACTCAATCGGGCATGGTTAGTTCTTGCATGGGAGACTGCCTGAGAAAACCACCTGGGGATTTTTATTTGGTTTCATCACATACATATCAAAGATATGAGACAACGTTCGTGCATCTTTTTTTTCACTGTGATGTTAATCATTTTTAGTAGAAAGACATGGAAATCTAGGCTTGTTTTCAAATTCATGAACATTTTTCAATTTCCTTATTATTTTCGGAGAACAAGTTGGTGACGCTGTCGGTACATAGTGGAGTTTGACCAGTTAACTTACCGTGAAAAGTCGTACAAAGTGAACGCAAAGTTGTGCAAAGTGATTACAAAGTTCGTAGATGTATTTGTATGTTTGATCTAAGTTGTTGGCATATAGAAACCCGCAATTGTAAAGTCAAACAAATGAATAACAGCGAGATGAAAACAGCCTATATTAGCAGAGTATCACATGAGCTGACTGACCATAAAGATGATAGAAACAGCATGCAAAGTTGATAAAAGCGTTCAAAACGTTGGCGGAGTTTCATGTATATATAACCTAAGTCATTGGAATGCCAACCCCGCAGTTAAATTTCGAAAACATTAAGTATATGTCTAGAAAATTCCCGATATGTAAGCAGATTATCGCAACTGCGAACCGAAAATCGAAGACAAACTGCTTACAAAGTTATGAAAAGCGATTGCAAAGTTTGTAGATTCGTTTGGCAATGTTACATATGATATTATATTGACGGGTTCCATAGTCAAAAGTTCGAAAACGTAAATACATATTTCGCACATTGCCGTTAAAGTAGCGTACTATCACTCGGAGCATGTATAGGTCATAGGTCAATTCAAGAAGTTACTTGTACAAAAGCTATCAAGTTTAAAACAGTTTCAAAAATGAAAAAGTCGCTAATTCGAGCATATTTCAAATTACGTAAGCAGTAGTGTTGGTAGGTGAAGAGACCAAGTTTAAAGTTAAACTCAATCGGGCATGGTTAGTTCTTGCATGGGAGACTGCCTGAGAAAACCAGCTGGGGATTTTTTTTTTGGTTTCATCACATACATATCAAAGATATGAGACAACGTTCGTGCATCTTTTTTTTCACTGTGATGTTAATCATTTTTAGTAGAAAGACATGGAAATCTAGGCTTGTTTTCAAATTCATGAACATTTTTCAATTTCCCAATTATTTTCGGAGAACAAGTTGGTGACGCTGTCGACACATAGTGGAGTTTGACCAGTTAACTTACCGTGAAAAGTCGTACAAAGTGAACGCAAAGTTGTGCAAAGTGATTACAAAGTTTGTAGATGTATTTGTATGTTTGACCTAAGTTGTTGGCATATAGAAACCCGCAATTGTAAAGTCACCCAAATGAATAAAAGCGAGATGAAAACAGCCTATATTAGCAGAGTATCACATGAGCTGACTGACCATAAAGATGAGAGAAACAGCATGCAAAGTTGATAAAAGCGTTCAAAACGTTGGCGGAGTTGCATGTATATATAACCTAAGTCATTGGAATGCCAACCCCGCAGTTAAATTTCGAAAAAATTAAGTATATGTCTAGAAAATTCCTGATATGTAAGCAGATTATCGCAACTGCGAACCGAAAATCGAAGACAAACTGCTTACAAAGTTATGAAAAGCGATTGCAAAGTTTGTAGATTCGTTTGGCAATGTTACATATGATATTATATTGACGGGTTCCATAGTCAAAAGTTCGAAAACGTAAATACATATTTCGCACATTGCCGTTAAAGTAGCGTACTATCACTCGGAGCATGTAGAGGTCATAGGTCAATTCAAGAAGTTACTTATACAAAAGCTATCAAGTTTAAAACAGTTTCAAAAATGAAATAGTCGCTTATTCGAGTATATTTCAAATTACGTAAGCAGTAGTGTGGGTAGGTGAAGAGACCAAGTTTAAAGTTAAACTCAATCGGGCATGGTTAGTTCTTGCATGGGAGACTGCCTGCGAAAACCAGCTGGGGATTTTTTTTGGTTTCATCACATACATATCAAAGATATGAGACAACGTTCGTGCATCTTTTTTTCACTGTGATGTTAATCATTTTTAGTAGAAAGACATGGAAATTTAGGCTTGTTTTCAAATTCATGAACATTTTTCAATTTCCTTATTATTTTCGGAGAAGAAGTTGGTGACGCTGTCGGTACATAGTGGAGTTTGACCAGTTAACTTACCGTGAAAAGTCGTACAAAGTGAACGCAAAGTTGTGCAAAGTGATTACAAAGTTCGTAGATGTATTTGTATGTTTGATCTAAGTTGTTGGCATATAGAAACCCGCAATTGTAAAGTCAAACAAATGAATAACAGCGAGATGAAAACAGCCTATATTAGCAGAGTATCACATGAGCTGACTGACCATAAAGATGATAGATACAGCATGCAAAGTTGATAAAAGCGTTCAAAACGTTGGCGGAGTTGCATGTATATATAACCTAAGTCATTGGAATGCCAACCCCGCAGTTAAATTTCGAAAACATTAAGTATATGTCTAGAAAATTCCCGATATGTAAGCAGATTATCGCAACTGCGAACCGAAAATCGAAGACAAACTGCTTACAAAGTTATGAAAAGCGATTGCAAAGTTTGTAGATTCGTTTGGCAATGTTACATATGATATTATATTGACGGGTTCCATAGTCAAAAGTTCGAAAACGTAAATACATATTTCGCACATTGCCGTTAAAGTAGCGTACTATCACTCGGAGCATGTAGAGGTCATAGGTCAATTCAAGAAGTTACTTGTACAAAAGCTATCAAGTTTAAAACAGTTTCAAAAATGAAAAAGTCGCTAATTCGAGCATATTTCAAATTACGTAAGCAGTAGTGTGGGTAGGTGAAGAGACCAAGTTTAAAGTTAAACTCAATCGGGCATGGTTAGTTCTTGCATGGGAGACTGCCTGAGAAAACCAGCTGGGGATTTTTTTTTTGGTTTCATCACATACATATCAAAGATATGAGACAACGTTCGTGCATCTTTTTTTTTCACTGTGATGTTAATCATTTTTAGTAGAAAGACATGGAAATCTAGGCTTGTTTTCAAATTCATGAACATTTTTCAATTTCCTTATTATTTTCGGAGAACAAGTTGGTGACGCTGTCGGCACATAGTGGAGTTTGACCAGTTAACTTACCGTGAAAAGTCGTACAAAGTGAACGCAAAGTTGTGCAAAGTGATTACAAAGTTTGTAGATGTATTTGTATGTTTGACCTAAGTTGTTGGCATATAGAAACCCGCAATTGTAAAGTCACCCAAATGAATAAAAGCGAGATGAAAACAGCCTATATTAGCAGAGTATCACATGAGCTGACTGACCATAAAGATGAGAGAAACAGCATGCAAAGTTGATAAAAGCGTTCAAAACGTTGGCGGAGTTGCATGTATATATAACCTAAGTCATTGGAATGCCAACCCCGCAGTTAAATTTCGAAAACATTAAGTATATGTCTAGAAAATTCCCGATATGTAAGCAGATTATCGCAACTGCGAACCGAAAATCGAAGACAAACTGCTTACAAAGTTATGAAAAGCGATTGCAAAGTTTGTAGATTCGTTTGGCAATGTTACATATGATATTATATTGACGGGTTCCATAGTCAAAAGTTCGAAAACGTAAATACATATTTCGCACATTGCCGTTAAAGTAGCGTACTATCACTCGGAGCATGTAGAGGTCATAGGTCAATTCATGAAGTTACTTGTACAAAAGCTATCAAGTTTAAAACTGTTTCAAAAATGAAATAGTCACTAATTCGAGTATATTTCAAATTACGTAAGCAGTAGTGTGGGTAGGTGAAGAGACCAAGTTTAAAGTTAAACTCAATCGGGCATGGTTAGTTCTTGCATGGGAGACTGCCTGAGAAAACCACCTGGGGATTTTTATTTGGTTTCATCACATACATATCAAAGATATGAGACAACGTTCGTGCATCTTTTTTTTCACTGTGATGTTAATCATTTTTAGTAGAAAGACATGGAAATCTAGGCTTGTTTTCAAATTCATGAACATTTTTCAATTTCCTTATTATTTTCGGAGAACAAGTTGGTGACGCTGTCGGTACATAGTGGAGTTTGACCAGTTAACTTACCGTGAAAAGTCGTACAAAGTGAACGCAAAGTTGTGCAAAGTGATTACAAAGTTCGTAGATGTATTTGTATGTTTGATCTAAGTTGTTGGCATATAGAAACCCGCAATTGTAAAGTCAAACAAATGAATAACAGCGAGATGAAAACAGCCTATATTAGCAGAGTATCACATGAGCTGACTGACCATAAAGATGATAGAAACAGCATGCAAAGTTGATAAAAGCGTTCAAAACGTTGGCGGAGTTTCATGTATATATAACCTAAGTCATTGGAATGCCAACCCCGCAGTTAAATTTCGAAAACATTAAGTATATGTCTAGAAAATTCCCGATATGTAAGCAGATTATCGCAACTGCGAACCGAAAATCGAAGACAAACTGCTTACAAAGTTATGAAAAGCGATTGCAAAGTTTGTAGATTCGTTTGGCAATGTTACATATGATATTATATTGACGGGTTCCATAGTCAAAAGTTCGAAAACGTAAATACATATTTCGCACATTGCCGTTAAAGTAGCGTACTATCACTCGGAGCATGTATAGGTCATAGGTCAATTCAAGAAGTTACTTGTACAAAAGCTATCAAGTTTAAAACAGTTTCAAAAATGAAAAAGTCGCTAATTCGAGCATATTTCAAATTACGTAAGCAGTAGTGTTGGTAGGTGAAGAGACCAAGTTTAAAGTTAAACTCAATCGGGCATGGTTAGTTCTTGCATGGGAGACTGCCTGAGAAAACCAGCTGGGGATTTTTTTTTTGGTTTCATCACATACATATCAAAGATATGAGACAACGTTCGTGCATCTTTTTTTTCACTGTGATGTTAATCATTTTTAGTAGAAAGACATGGAAATCTAGGCTTGTTTTCAAATTCATGAACATTTTTCAATTTCCCAATTATTTTCGGAGAACAAGTTGGTGACGCTGTCGGCACATAGTGGAGTTTGACCAGTTAACTTACCGTGAAAAGTCGTACAAAGTGAACGCAAAGTTGTGCAAAGTGATTACAAAGTTTGTAGATGTATTTGTATGTTTGACCTAAGTTGTTGGCATATAGAAACCCGCAATTGTAAAGTCACCCAAATGAATAAAAGCGAGATGAAAACAGCCTATATTAGCAGAGTATCACATGAGCTGACTGACCATAAAGATGAGAGAAACAGCATGCAAAGTTGATAAAAGCGTTCAAAACGTTGGCGGAGTTGCATGTATATATAACCTAAGTCATTGGAATGCCAACCCCGCAGTTAAATTTCGAAAAAATTAAGTATATGTCTAGAAAATTCCTGATATGTAAGCAGATTATCGCAACTGCGAACCGAAAATCGAAGACAAACTGCTTACAAAGTTATGAAAAGCGATTGCAAAGTTTGTAGATTCGTTTGGCAATGTTACATATGATATTATATTGACGGGTTCCATAGTCAAAAGTTCGAAAACGTAAATACATATTTCGCACATTGCCGTTAAAGTAGCGTACTATCACTCGGAGCATGTAGAGGTCATAGGTCAATTCAAGAAGTTACTTATACAAAAGCTATCAAGTTTAAAACAGTTTCAAAAATGAAATAGTCGCTTATTCGAGTATATTTCAAATTACGTAAGCAGTAGTGTGGGTAGGTGAAGAGACCAAGTTTAAAGTTAAACTCAATCGGGCATGGTTAGTTCTTGCATGGGAGACTGCCTGCGAAAACCAGCTGGGGATTTTTTTTGGTTTCATCACATACATATCAAAGATATGAGACAACGTTCGTGCATCTTTTTTTCACTGTGATGTTAATCATTTTTAGTAGAAAGACATGGAAATTTAGGCTTGTTTTCAAATTCATGAACATTTTTCAATTTCCTTATTATTTTCGGAGAACAAGTTGGTAACGCTGTCGGTACATAGTGGAGTTTGACCAGTTAACTTACCGTGAAAAGTCGTACAAAGTGAACGCAAAGTTGTGCAAAGTGATTACAAAGTTTGTAGATGTATTTGTATGTTTGACCTAAGTTGTTGGCATATAGAAACCCGCAATTGTAAAGTCACCCAAATGAATAAAAGCGAGATGAAAACAGCCTATATTAGCAGAGTATCACATGAGCTGACTGACCATAAAGATGATAGAAACAGCATGCAAAGTTGATAAAAGCGTTCAAAACGTTGGCGGAGTTGCATGTATATATAACCTAAGTCATTGGAATGCCAACCCCGCAGTTAAATTTCGAAAAAATTAAGTATATGTCTAGAAAATTCCTGATATGTAAGCAGATTATCGCAACTGCGAACCGAAAATCGAAGACAAACTGCTTACAAAGTTATGAAAAGCGATTGCAAAGTTTGTAGATTCGTTTGGCAATGTTACATATGATATTATATTGACGGGTTCCATAGTCAAAAGTTCGAAAACGTAAATACATATTTCGCACATTGCCGTTAAAGTAGCGTACTATCACTCGGAGCATGTAGAGGTCATAGGTCAATTCAAGAAGTTACTTATACAAAAGCTATCAAGTTTAAAACAGTTTCAAAAATGAAATAGTCGCTTATTCGAGTATATTTCAAATTACGTAAGCAGTAGTGTGGGTAGGTGAAGAGACCAAGTTTAAAGTTAAACTCAATCGGGCATGGTTAGTTCTTGCATGGGAGACTGCCTGCGAAAACCAGCTGGGGATTTTTTTTGGTTTCATCACATACATATCAAAGATATGAGACAACGTTCGTGCATCTTTTTTTCACTGTGATGTTAATCATTTTTAGTAGAAAGACATGGAAATTTAGGCTTGTTTTCAAATTCATGAACATTTTTCAATTTCCTTATTATTTTCGGAGAAGAAGTTGGTGACGCTGTCGGTACATAGTGGAGTTTGACCAGTTAACTTACCGTGAAAAGTCGTACAAAGTGAACGCAAAGTTGTGCAAAGTGATTACAAAGTTCGTAGATGTATTTGTATGTTTGATCTAAGTTGTTGGCATATAGAAACCCGCAATTGTAAAGTCAAACAAATGAATAACAGCGAGATGAAAACAGCCTATATTAGCAGAGTATCACATGAGCTGACTGACCATAAAGATGATAGAAACAGCATGCAAAGTTGATAAAAGCGTTCAAAACGTTGGCGGAGTTTCATGTATATATAACCTAAGTCATTGGAATGCCAACCCCGCAGTTAAATTTCGAAAACATTAAGTATATGTCTAGAAAATTCCCGATATGTAAGCAGATTATCGCAACTGCGAACCGAAAATCGAAGACAAACTGCTTACAAAGTTATGAAAAGCGATTGCAAAGTTTGTAGATTCGTTTGGCAATGTTACATATGATATTATATTGACGGGTTCCATAGTCAAAAGTTCGAAAACGTAAATACATATTTCGCACATTGCCGTTAAAGTAGCGTACTATCATTCGGAGCATGTATAGGTCATAGGTCAATTCAAGAAGTTACTTGTACAAAAGCTATCAAGTTTAAAACAGTTTCACGAATGAAATAGTCGCTAATTCGAGTATATTTCAAATTACGTAAGCAGTAGTGTGGGTAGGTGAAGAGACCAAGTTTAAAGTTAAACTCAATCGGGCATAGTTAGTTCTTGCATGGGAGACTGCCTGCGAAAACCAGCTCGGGATTTTTTTTGGTTTCATCACATACATATCAAAGATATGAGACAACGTTCGTGCATCTTTTTTTCACTGTGATGTTAATCATTTTTAGTAGAAAGACATGGAAATTTAGGCTTGTTTTCAAATTCATGAACATTTTTCAATTTCCTTATTATTTTCGGAGAACAAGTTGGTAACGCTGTCGGTACATAGTGGAGTTTGACCAGTTAACTTACCGTGAAAAGTCGTACAAAGTGAACGCAAAGTTGTGCAAAGTGATTACAAAGTTTGTAGATGTATTTGTATGTTTGACCTAAGTTGTTGGCATATAGAAACCCGCAATTGTAAAGTCACCCAAATGAATAAAAGCGAGATGAAAACAGCCTATATTAGCAGAGTATCACATGAGCTGACTGACCATAAAGATGATAGAAACAGCATGCAAAGTTGATAAAAGCGTTCAAAACGTTGGCGGAGTTGCATGTATATATAACCTAAGTCATTGGAATGCCAACCCCGCAGTTAAATTTCGAAAACATTAAGTATATGTCTAGAAAATTCCCGATATGTAAGCAGATTATCGCAACTGCGAACCGAAAATCGAAGACAAACTGCTTACAAAGTTATGAAAAGCGATTACAAAGTTTGTAGATTCGTTTGGCAATGTTACATATGATATTATATTGACGGGTTCCATAGTCAAAAGTTCGAAAACGTAAATACATATTTCGCACATTGCCGTTAAAGTAGCGTACTATCACTCGGAGCATGTAGAGGTCATAGGTCAATTCAAGAAGTTACTTGTACAAAAGCTATCAAGTTTAAAACAGATTCAAAAATGAAATAGTCGCTAATTCGAGTATATTTCAAATTACGTAAGCAGTAGTGTGGGTAGGTGAAGAGACCAAGTTTAAAGTTAAACTCAATCGGGCATGGTTAGTTCTTGCATGGGAGACTGCCTGCGAAAACCAGCTCGGGATTTTTTTTGGTGTCATCACATACATATCAAAGATATGAGACAACGTTCGTGCATCTTTTTTTCACTGTGATGTTAATCATTTTTAGTAGAAAGACATGGAAATTTAGGCTTGTTTTCAAATTCATGAACATTTTTCAATTTCCTTATTATTTTCGGAGAACAAGTTGGTAACGCTGTCGGTACATAGTGGAGTTTGACCAGTTAACTTACCGTGAAAAGTCGTACAAAGTGAACGCAAAGTTGTGCAAAGTGATTACAAAGTTTGTAGATGTATTTGTATGTTTGACCTAAGTTGTTGGCATATAGAAACCCGCAATTGTAAAGTCACCCAAATGAATAAAAGCGAGATGAAAACAGCCTATATTAGCAGAGTATCACATGAGCTGACTGACCATAAAGATGATAGAAACAGCATGCAAAGTTGATAAAAGCGTTCAAAACGTTGGCGGAGTTGCATGTATATATAACCTAAGTCATTGGAATGCCAACCCCGCAGTTAAATTTCGAAAACATTAAGTATATGTCTAGAAAATTCCCGATATGTCAGCAGATTATCGCAACTGCGAACCGAAAATCGAAGACAAACTGCTTACAAAGTTATGAAAAGCGATTGCAAAGTTTGTAGATTCGTTTGGCAATGTTACATATGATATTATATTGACGGGTTCCATAGTCAAAAGTTCGAAAACGTAAATACATATTTCGCACATTGCCGTTAAAGTAGCGTACTATCATTCGGAGCATGTAGAGGTCATAGGTCAATTCAAGAAGTTACTTGTACAAAAGCTATCAAGTTTAAAACAGTTTCACGAATGAAATAGTCGCTAATTCGAGTATATTTCAAATTACGTAAGCAGTAGTGTGGGTAGGTGAAGAGACCAAGTTTAAAGTTAAACTCAATCGGGCATAGTTAGTTCTTGCATGGGAGACTGCCTGCGAAAACCAGCTCGGGATTTTTTTTGGTTTCATCACATACATATCAAAGATATGAGACAACGTTCGTGCATCTTTTTTTCACTGTGATGTTAATCATTTTTAGTAGAAAGACATGGAAATTTAGGCTTGTTTTCAAATTCATGAACATTTTTCAATTTCCTTATTATTTTCGGAGAACAAGTTGGTAACGCTGTCGGTACATAGTGGAGTTTGACCAGTTAACTTACCGTGAAAAGTCGTACAAAGTGAACGCAAAGTTGTGCAAAGTGATTACAAAGTTTGTAGATGTATTTGTATGTTTGACCTAAGTTGTTGGCATATAGAAACCCGCAATTGTAAAGTCACCCAAATGAATAAAAGCGAGATGAAAACAGCCTATATTAGCAGAGTATCACATGAGCTGACTGACCATAAAGATGATAGAAACAGCATGCAAAGTTGATAAAAGCGTTCAAAACGTTGGCGGAGTTGCATGTATATATAACCTAAGTCATTGGAATGCCAACCCCGCAGTTAAATTTCGAAAACATTAAGTATATGTCTAGAAAATTCCCGATATGTAAGCAGATTATCGCAACTGCGAACCGAAAATCGAAGACAAACTGCTTACAAAGTTATGAAAAGCGATTGCAAAGTTTGTAGATTCGTTTGGCAATGTTACATATGATATTATATTGACGGGTTCCATAGTCAAAAGTTCGAAAACGTAAATACATATTTCGCACATTGCCGTTAAAGTAGCGTACTATCACTCGGAGCATGTAGAGGTCATAGGTCAATTCAAGAAGTTACTTGTACAAAAGCTATCAAGTTTAAAACAGATTCAAAAATGAAATAGTCGCTAATTCGAGTATATTTCAAATTACGTAAGCAGTAGTGTGGGTAGGTGAAGAGACCAAGTTTAAAGTTAAACTCAATCGGGCATGGTTAGTTCTTGCATGGGAGACTGCCTGCGAAAACCAGCTCGGGATTTTTTTTGGTTTCATCACATACATATCAAAGATATGAGACAACGTTCGTGCATCTTTTTTCACTGTGATGTTAATCATTTTTAGTAGAAAGACATGGAAATTTAGGCTTGTTTTCAAATTCATGAACATTTTTCAATTTCCTTATTATTTTCGGAGAACAAGTTGGTAACGCTGTCGGTACATAGTGGAGTTTGACCAGTTAACTTACCGTGAAAAGTCGTACAAAGTGAACGCAAAGTTGTGCAAAGTGATTACAAAGTTTGTAGATGTATTTGTATGTTTGACCTAAGTTGTTGGCATATAGAAACCCTCAATTGTAAAGTCACCCAAATGAATAAAAGCGAGATGAAAACAGCCTATATTAGCAGAGTATCACATGAGCTGACTGACCATAAAGATGATAGAAACAGCATGCAAAGTTGATAAAAGCGTTCAAAACGTTGGCGGAGTTGCATGTATATATAACCTAAGTCATTGGAATGCCAACCCCGCAGTTAAATTTCGAAAACATTAAGTATATGTCTAGAAAATTCCCGATATGTAAGCAGATTATCGCAACTGCGAACCGAAAATCGAAGACAAACTGCTTACAAAGTTATGAAAAGCGATTGCAAAGTTTGTAGATTCGTTTGGCAATGTTACATATGATATTATATTGACGGGTTCCATAGTCAAAAGTTCGAAAACGTAAATACATATTTCGCACATTGCCGTTAAAGTAGCGTACTATCACTCGGAGCATGTAGAGGTCATAGGTCAATTCAAGAAGTTGCTTGTACAAAAGCTATCAAGTTTAAAACAGATTCAAAAATGAAATAGTCGCTAATTCGAGTATATTTCAAATTACGTAAGGAGTACTGTGGGTAGGTGAAGAGTCCAAGTTTAAAGTTAAACTCAATCGGGCATGGTTAGTTCTTGCATGGGAGACTGCCTGCGAAAACCAGCTCGGGATTTTTTTTGGTTTCATCACATACATATCAAAGATATGAGACAACGTTCGTGCATCTTTTTTTCACTGTGATGTTAATCATTTTTAGTAGAAAGACATGGAAATTTAGGCTTGTTTTCAAATTCATGAACATTTTTCAATTTCCTTATTATTTTCGGAGAACAAGTTGGTAACTCTGTCGGTACATAGTGGAGTTTGACCAGTTAACTTACCGTGAAAAGTCGTACAAAGTGAACGCAAAGTTGTGCAAAGTGATTACAATGTTTGTAGATGTATTTGTATGTTTGACCTAAGTTGCTGGCATATAGAAACCCGCAATTGTAAAGTCACACAAATGAATAAAAGCGAGATGAAAACAGCCTATATTAGCAGAGTATCACATGAGCTAACTGACCATAAAGATGATAGAAACAGCATGCAAAGTTGATAAAAGCGTTCAAAACGTTGGCGGAGTTGCATGTATATATAACCTAAGTCATTGGAATGCCAACCCCGCAGTTAAATTTCGAAAACATTAAGTATATGTCTAGAAAATTCCCGATATGTAAGCAGATTATCGCAACTGCGAACCGAAAATCGAAGACAAACTGCTTACAAAGTTATGAAAAACGATTGCAAAGTTTGTAGATTCGTTTGGCAATGTTACATATGATATTATATTGACGGGTTCCATAGTCAAAAGTTCGAAAACGTAAATACATATTTCGCACATTGCCGTTAAAGTAGCGTACTATCACTCGGAGCATGTAGAGGTCATAGGTCAATTCAAGAAGTTACTTGTACAAAAGCTATCAAGTTTAAAACAGATTCAAAAATGAAATAGTCGCTAATTCGAGTATATTTCAAATTACGTAAGCAGTACTGTGGGTAGGTGAAGAGACCAAGTTTAAAGTTAAACTCAATCGGGCATGGTTAGTTCTTGCATGGGAGACTGCCTGCGAAAACCAGCTCGGGATTTTTTTTGGTTTCATCACATACATATCAAAGATATGAGACAACGTTCGTGCATCTTTTTTTCACTGTGATGTTAATCATTTTTAGTAGAAAGACATGGAAATTTAGGCTTGTTTTCAAATTCATGAACATTTTTCAATTTCCTTATTATTTTCGGAGAACAAGTTGGTAACTCTGTCGGTACATAGTGGAGTTTGACCAGTTAACTTACCGTGAAAAGTCGTACAAAGTGAACGCAAAGTTGTGCAAAGTGATTACAAAGTTTGTAGATGTATTTGTATGTTTGACCTAAGTTGCTGGCATATAGAAACCCGCAATTGTAAAGTCACACAAATGAATAAAAGCGAGATGAAAACAGCCTATATTAGCAGAGTATCACATGAGCTAACTGACCATAAAGATGATAGAAACAGCATGCAAAGTTGATAAAAGCGTTCAAAACGTTGGCGGAGTTGCATGTATATATAACCTAAGTCATTGGAATGCCAACCCCGCAGTTAAATTTCGAAAACATTAAGTATATGTCTAGAAAATTCCCGATATGTAAGCAGATTATCGCAACTGCGAACCGAAAATCGAAGACAAACTGCTTACAAAGTTATGAAAAACGATTGCAAAGTTTGTAGATTCGTTTGGCAATGTTACATATGATATTATATTGACGGGTTCCATAGTCAAAAGTTCGAAAACGTAAATACATATTTCGCACATTGCCGTTAAAGTAGCGTACTATCACTCGGAGCATGTAGAGGTCATAGGTCAATTCAAGAAGTTACTTGTACAAAAGCTATCAAGTTTAAAACAGTTTCAAAAATGAAATAGTCGCTAATTCGAGTATATTTCAAATTACGTAAGCAGTAGTGTGGGTAGGTGAAGAGACCAAGTTTAAAGTTAAACTCAATCGGGCATGGTTAGTTCTTGCATGGGAGACTGCCTGCGAAAACCAGCTCGGGATTTTTTTTGGTTTCATCACATACATATCAAAGATATGAGACAACGTTCGTGCATCTTTTTTTCACTGTGATGTTAATCATTTTTAGTAGAAAGACATGGAAATTTAGGCTTGTTTTCAAATTCATGAACATTTTTCAATTTCCTTATTATTTTCGGAGAACAAGTTTGTAACGCTGTCGGTACATAGTGGAGTTTGACCAGTTAACTTACCGTGAAAAGTCGTACAAAGTGAACGCAAAGTTGTGCAAAGTGATTACAAAGTTTGTAGATGTATTTGTATGTTTGACCTAAGTTGCTGGCATATAGAAACCCGCAATTGTAAAGTCACACAAATGAATAAAAGCGAGATGAAAACAGCCTATATTAGCAGAGTATCACATGAGCTAACTGACCATAAAGATGATAGAAACAGCATGCAAAGTTGATAAAAGCGTTCAAAACGTTGGCGGAGTTGCATGTATATATAACCTAAGTCATTGGAATGCCAACCCCGCAGTTAAATTTCGAAAACATTAAGTATATGTCTAGAAAATTCCCGATATGTAAGCAGATTATCGCAACTGCGAACCGAAAATCGAAGACAAACTGCTTACAAAGTTATGAAAAACGATTGCAAAGTTTGTAGATTCGTTTGGCAATGTTACATATGATATTATATTGACGGGTTCCATAGTCAAAAGTTCGAAAACGTAAATACATATTTCGCACATTGCCGTTAAAGTAGCGTACTATCACTCGGAGCATGTAGAGGTCATAGGTCAATTCAAGAAGTTACTTGTACAAAAGCTATCAAGTTTAAAACAGTTTCAAAAATGAAATAGTCGCTAATTCGAGTATATTTCAAATTACGTAAGCAGTAGTGTGGGTAGGTGAAGAGACCAAGTTTAAAGTTAAACTCAATCGGGCATGGTTAGTTCTTGCATGGGAGACTGCCTGCGAAAACCAGCTCGGGATTTTTTTTGGTTTCATCACATACATATCAAAGATATGAGACAACGTTCGTGCATCTTTTTTTCACTGTGATGTTAATCATTTTTAGTAGAAAGACATGGAAATTTAGGCTTGTTTTCAAATTCATGAACATTTTTCAATTTCCTTATTATTTTCGGAGAACAAGTTTGTAACGCTGTCGGTACATAGTGGAGTTTGACCAGTTAACTTACC
Organism: Saccoglossus kowalevskii; assembly: GCF_978046115.1. Classification (NCBI taxonomy): domain Eukaryota; kingdom Metazoa; phylum Hemichordata; class Enteropneusta; family Harrimaniidae; genus Saccoglossus; species Saccoglossus kowalevskii. Next base: position 6,051,822 of record NC_140657.1, read on the forward strand.
GTGAAAAGTCGTACAAAGTGAACGCAAAGTTGTGCAAAGTGATTACAAAGTTTGTAGATGTATTTGTATGTTTGACCTAAGTTGTTGGCATATAGAAACCCGCAATTGTAAAGTCACCCAAATGAATAAAAGCAAGATGAAAACAGCCTATATTAGCAGAGTATCACATGAGCTGACTGACCATAAAGATGATAGAAACAGCATGCAAAGTTGATAAAAGCGTTCAAAACGTTGGCGGAGTTGCATGTATATATAACCTAAGTCATTGGAATGCCAACCCCGCAGTTAAATTTCGAAAACATTAAGTATATGTCTAGAAAATTCCCGATATGTAAGCAGATTATCGCAACTGCGAACCGAAAATCGAAGACAAACTGCTTACAAAGTTATGAAAAGCGATTGCAAAGTTTGTAGATTCGTTTGGCAATGTTACATATGATATTATATTGACGGGTTCCATAGTCAAAAGTTCGAAAACGTAAATACATATTTCGCACATTACCGTTAAAGTAGCGTACTATCACTCGGAGCATGTAGAGGTCATAGGTCAATTCAAGAAGTTACTTGTACAAAAGCTATCAAGTTTAAAACAGATTCAAAAATGAAATAGTCGCTAATTCGAGTATATTTCAAATTACGTAAGCAGTACTGTGGGTAGGTGAAGAGACCAAGTTTAAAGTTAAACTCAATCGGGCATGGTTAGTTCTTGCATGGGAGACTGCCTGCGAAAACCAGCTCGGGATTTTTTTTGGTTTCATCACATACATATCAAAGATATGAGACAACGTTCATGCATCTTTTTTTCACTGTGATGTTAATCATTTTTAGTAGAAAAACATGGAAATTTAGGCTTGTTTTCAAATTCATGAACATTTTTCAATTTCCTTATTATTTTCGGAGAACAAGTTGGTAACGCTGTCGGTACATAGTGGAGTTTGACCAGTTAACTTACCGTGAAAAGTCGTACAAAGTGAACGCAAAGTTGTGCAAAGTGATTACAAAGTTTGTAGATGTATTTGTATGTTTGACCTAAGTTGCTGGCATATAGAAACCCGCAATTGTAAAGTCACACAAATGAATAAAAGCGAGATGAAAACAGCCTATATTAGCAGAGTATCACATGAGCTAACTGACCATAAAGATGATAGAAACAGCATGCAAAGTTGATAAAAGCGTTCAAAACGTTGGCGGAGTTGCATGTATATATAACCTAAGTCATTGGAATGCCAACCCCGCAGTTAAATTTCGAAAACATTAAGTATATGTCTAGAAAATTCCCGATATGTAAGCAGATTATCGCAACTGCGAACCGAAAATCGAAGACAAACTGCTTACAAAGTTATGAAAAGCGATTGCAAAGTTTGTAGATTCGTTTGGCAATGTTACATATGATATTATATTGACGGGTTCCATAGTCAAAAGTTCGAAAACGTAAATACATATTTCGCACATTGCCGTTAAAGTAGCGTACTATCACTCGGAGCATGTAGAGGTCATAGGTCAATTCAAGAAGTTACTTGTACAAAAGCTATCAAGTTTAAAACAGTTTCAAAAATGAAATAGTCGCTAATTCGAGTATATTTCAAATTACGTAAGCAGTAGTGTGGGTAGGTGAAGAGACCAAGTTTAAAGTTAAACTCAATCGGGCATGGTTAGTTCTTGCATGGGAGACTGCCTGCGAAAACCAGCTCGGGATTTTTTTTGGTTTCATCACATACATATCAAAGATATGAGACAACGTTCGTGCATCTTTTTTTCACTGTGATGTTAATCATTTTTAGTAGAAAGACATGGAAATTTAGGCTTGTTTTCAAATTCATGAACATTTTTCAATTTCCTTATTATTTTCGGAGAACAAGTTTGTAACGCTGTCGGTACATAGTGGAGTTTGACCAGTTAACTTACCGTGAAAAGTCGTACAAAGTGAACGCAAAGTTGTGCAAAGTGATTACAAAGTTTGTAGATGTATTTGTATGTTTGACCTAAGTTGTTGGCATATAGAAACCCGCAATTGTAAAGTCACCCAAATGAATAAAAGCAAGATGAAAACAGCCTATATTAGCAGAGTATCACATGAGCTGACTGACCATAAAGATGATAGAAACAGCATGCAAAGTTGATAAAAGCGTTCAAAACGTTGGCGGAGTTGCATGTATATATAACCTAAGTCATTGGAATGCCAACCCCGCAGTTAAATTTCGAAAACATTAAGTATATGTCTAGAAAATTCCCGATATGTAAGCAGATTATCGCAACTGCGAACCGAAAATCGAAGACAAACTGCTTACAAAGTTATGAAAAGCGATTGCAAAGTTTGTAGATTCGTTTGGCAATGTTACATATGATATTATATTGACGGGTTCCATAGTCAAAAGTTCGAAAACGTAAATACATATTTCGCACATTACCGTTAAAGTAGCGTACTATCACTCGGAGCATGTAGAGGTCATAGGTCAATTCAAGAAGTTACTTGTACAAAAGCTATCAAGTTTAAAACAGATTCAAAAATGAAATAGTCGCTAATTCGAGTATATTTCAAATTACGTAAGCAGTACTGTGGGTAGGTGAAGAGACCAAGTTTAAAGTTAAACTCAATCGGGCATGGTTAGTTCTTGCATGGGAGACTGCCTGCGAAAACCAGCTCGGGATTTTTTTTGGTTTCATCACATACATATCAAAGATATGAGACAACGTTCATGCATCTTTTTTTCACTGTGATGTTAATCATTTTTAGTAGAAAAACATGGAAATTTAGGCTTGTTTTCAAATTCATGAACATTTTTCAATTTCCTTATTATTTTCGGAGAACAAGTTGGTAACGCTGTCGGTACATAGTGGAGTTTGACCAGTTAACTTACCGTGAAAAGTCGTACAAAGTGAACGCAAAGTTGTGCAAAGTGATTACAAAGTTTGTAGATGTATTTGTATGTTTGACCTAAGTTGCTGGCATATAGAAACCCGCAATTGTAAAGTCACACAAATGAATAAAAGCGAGATGAAAACAGCCTATATTAGCAGAGTATCACATGAGCTAACTGACCATAAAGATGATAGAAACAGCATGCAAAGTTGATAAAAGCGTTCAAAACGTTGGCGGAGTTGCATGTATATATAACCTAAGTCATTGGAATGCCAACCCCGCAGTTAAATTTCGAAAACATTAAGTATATGTCTAGAAAATTCCCGATATGTAAGCAGATTATCGCAACTGCGAACCGAAAATCGAAGACAAACTGCTTACAAAGTTATGAAAAGCGATTGCAAAGTTTGTAGATTCGTTTGGCAATGTTACATATGATATTATATTGACGGGTTCCATAGTCAAAAGTTCGAAAACGTAAATACATATTTCGCACATTGCCGTTAAAGTAGCGTACTATCACTCGGAGCATGTAGAGGTCATAGGTCAATTCAAGAAGTTACTTGTACAAAAGCTATCAAATTTAAAACAGATTCAAAAATGAAATAGTCGCTAATTCGAGTATATTTCAAATTACGTAAGCAGTAGTGTGGGTAGGTGAAAGGACCAAGTTTAAAGTTAAACTCAATCGGGCATGGTTAGTTCTTGCAAGGGAGACTGCCTGCGAAAACCAGCTCGGGATTTTTTTTGGTTTCATCACATACATATCAAAGATATGAGACAACGTTCGTGCATCTTTTTTTCACTGTGATGTTAATCATTTTTAGTAGAAAGACATGGAAATTTAGGCTTGTTTTCAAATTCATGAACATTTTTCAATTTCCTTATTATTTTCGGAGAACAAGTTGGTAACGCTGTCGGTACATAGTGGAGTTTAACCAGTTAACTTACCGTGAAAATTCGTACAAAGTGAACGCAAAGTTGTGCAAAGTGATTACAAAGTTTGTAGATGTATTTGTATGTTTGACCTAAGTTGTTGGCATATAGAAACCCGCAATTGTAAAGTCACACAAATGAATAAAAGCGAGATGAAAACAGCCTATATTAGCAGAGTATCACATGAGCTGACTGACCATAAAGATGATAGAAACAGCATGCAAAGTTGATAAAAGCGTTCAAAACGTTGGCGGAGTTGCATGTATATATAACCTAAGTCATTGGAATGCCAACCCCGCAGTTAAATTTCGAAAACATTAAGTATATGTCTAGAAAATTCCCGATATGTAAGCAGATTATCGCAACTGCGAACCGAAAATCGAAGACAAACTGCTTACAAAGTTATGAAAAGCGATTGCAAAGTTTGTAGATTCGTTTGGCAATGTTACATATGATATTATATTGACGGGTTCCATAGTCAAAAGTTCGAAAACGTAAATACATATTTCGCACATTACCGATAAAGTAGCGTACTATCACTCGGAGCATGTAGAGGTCATAGGTCAATTCAAGAAGTTACTTGTACAAAAGCTATCAAGTTTAAAACAGTTTCAAAAATGAAATAGTCGCTAATTCGAGTATATTTCAAATTACGTAAGCAGTAGTGTGGGTAGGTGAAGAGACCAAGTTTAAAGTTAAACTCAATCGGGCATGGTTAGTTCTTGCATGGGAGACTGCCTGCGAAAACCAGCTCGGGATTTTTTTTGGTTTCATCACATACATATCAAAGATATGAGACAACGTTCGTGCATCTTTTTTTCACTGTGATGTTAATCATTTTTAGTAGAAAGACATGAAAATTTAGGCTTGTTTTCAAATTCATGAACATTTTTCAATTTCCTTATTATTTTCGGAGAACAAGTTGGTAACGCTGTCGGTACATAGTGGAGTTTGACCAGTTAACTTACCGTGAAAAGTCGTACAAAGTGAACGCAAAGTTGTGCAAAGTGATTACAAAGTTTGTAGATGTATTTGTATGTTTGACCTAAGTTGTTGGCATATAGAAACCCGCAATTGTAAAGTCACCCAAATGAATAAAAGCAAGATGAAAACAGCCTATATTAGCAGAGTATCACATGAGCTGACTGACCATAAAGATGATAGAAACAGCATGCAAAGTTGATAAAAGCGTTCAAAACGTTGGCGGAGTTGCATGTATATATAACCTAAGTCATTGGAATGCCAACCCCGCAGTTAAATTTCGAAAACATTAAGTATATGTCTAGAAAATTCCCGATATGTAAGCAGATTATCGCAACTGCGAACCGAAAATCGAAGACAAACTGCTTACAAAGTTATGAAAAGCGATTGCAAAGTTTGTAGATTCGTTTGGCAATGTTACATATGATATTATATTGACGGGTTCCATAGTCAAAAGTTCGAAAACGTAAATACATATTTCGCACATTACCGTTAAAGTAGCGTACTATCACTCGGAGCATGTAGAGGTCATAGGTCAATTCAAGAAGTTACTTGTACAAAAGCTATCAAGTTTAAAACAGTTTCAAAAATGAAATAGTCGCTAATTCGAGTATATTTCAAATTACGTAAGCAGTAGTGTGGGTAGGTGAAGAGACCAAGTTTAAAGTTCAACTCAATCGGGCATGGTTAGTTCTTGCATGGGAGACTGCCTGCGAAAACCAGCTCGGGATTTTTTTTGGTTTCATCACATACATATCAAAGATATGAGACAACGTTCGTGCATCTTTTTTTCACTGTGATGTTAATCATTTTTAGTAGAAAGACATGGAAATTTAGGCTTGTTTTCAAATTCATGAACATTTTTCAATTTCCTTATTATTTTCGGAGAACAAGTTGGTAACGCTGTCGGTACATAGTGGAGTTTGACCAGTTAACTTACCGTGAAAAGTCGTACAAAGTGAACGCAAAGTTGTGCAAAGTGATTACAAAGTTTGTTGATGTATTTGTATGTTTGACCTAAGTTGTTGGCATATAGAAACCCGCAATTGTAAAGTCACCCAAATGAATAAAAGCAAGATGAAAACAGCCTATATTAGCAGAGTATCACATGAGCTGACTGACCATAAAGATGATAGAAACAGCATGCAAAGTTGATAAAAGCGTTCAAAACGTTGGCGGAGTTGCATGTATATATAACCTAAGTCATTGGAATGCCAACCCCGCAGTTAAATTTCGAAAACATTAAGTATATGTCTAGAAAATTCCCGATATGTAAGCAGATTATCGCAACTGCGAACCGAAAATCGAAGACAAACTGCTTACAAAGTTATGAAAAGCGATTGCAAAGTTTGTAGATTCGTTTGGCAATGTTACATATGATATTATATTGACGGGTTCCATAGTCAAAAGTTCGAAAACGTAAATACATATTTCGCACATTGCCGTTAAAGTAGCGTACTATCACTCGGAGCATGTAGAGGTCATAGGTCAATTCAAGAAGTTACTTGTACAAAAGCTATCAAATTTAAAACAGATTCAAAAATGAAATAGTCGCTAATTCGAGTATATTTCAAATTACGTAAGCAGTAGTGTGGGTAGGTGAAAGGACCAAGTTTAAAGTTAAACTCAATCGGGCATGGTTAGTTCTTGCATGGGAGACTGCCTGCGAAAACCAGCTCGGGATTTTTTTTGGTTTCATCACATACATATCAAAGATATGAGACAACGTTCGTGCATCTTTTTTTCACTGTGATGTTAATCATTTTTAGTAGAAAGACATGGAAATTTAGGCTTGTTTTCAAATTCATGAACATTTTTCAATTTCCTTATTATTTTCGGAGAACAAGTTGGTAACGCTGTCGGTACATAGTGGAGTTTAACCAGTTAACTTACCGTGAAAAGTCGTACAAAGTGAACGCAAAGTTGTGCAAAGTGATTACAAAGTTTGTAGATGTATTTGTATGTTTGACCTAAGTTGTTGGCATATAGAAACCCGCAATTGTAAAGTCACACAAATGAATAAAAGCGAGATGAAAACAGCCTATATTAGCAGAGTATCACATGAGCTGACTGACCATAAAGATGATAGAAACAGCATGCAAAGTTGATAAAAGCGTTCAAAACGTTGGCGGAGTTGCATGTATATATAACCTAAGTCATTGGAATGCCAACCCCGCAGTTAAATTTCGAAAACATTAAGTATATGTCTAGAAAATTCCCGATATGTAAGCAGATTATCGCAACTGCGAACCGAAAATCGAAGACAAACTGCTTACAAAGTTATGAAAAGCGATTGCAAAGTTTGTAGATTCGTTTGGCAATGTTACATATGATATTATATTGACGGGTTCCATAGTCAAAAGTTCGAAAACGTAAATACATATTTCGCACATTACCGTTAAAGTAGCGTACTATCACTCGGAGCATGTAGAGGTCATAGGTCAATTCAAGAAGTTACTTGTACAAAAGCTATCAAATTTAAAACAGATTCAAAAATGAAATAGTCGCTAATTCGAGTATATTTCAAATTACGTAAGCAGTAGTGTGGGTAGGTGAAAGGACCAAGTTTAAAGTTAAACTCAATCGGGCATGGTTAGTTCTTGCATGGGAGACTGCCTGCGAAAACCAGCTCGGGATTTTTTTTGGTTTCATCACATACATATCAAAGATATGAGACAACGTTCGTGCATCTTTTTTTCACTGTGATGTTAATCATTTTTAGTAGAAAGACATGGAAATTTAGGCTTGTTTTCAAATTCATGAACATTTTTCAATTTCCTTATTATTTTCGGAGAACAAGTTGGTAACGCTGTCGGTACATAGTGGAGTTTAACCAGTTAACTTACCGTGAAAAGTCGTACAAAGTGAACGCAAAGTTGTGCAAAGTGATTACAAAGTTTGTAGATGTATTTGTATGTTTGACCTAAGTTGTTGGCATATAGAAACCCGCAATTGTAAAGTCACACAAATGAATAAAAGCGAGATGAAAACAGCCTATATTAGCAGAGTATCACATGAGCTGACTGACCATAAAGATGATAGAAACAGCATGCAAAGTTGATAAAAGCGTTCAAAACGTTGGCGGAGTTGCATGTATATATAACCTAAGTCATTGGAATGCCAACCCCGCAGTTAAATTTCGAAAACATTAAGTATATGTCTAGAAAATTCCCGATATGTAAGCAGATTATCGCAACTGCGAACCGAAAATCGAAGACAAACTGCTTACAAAGTTATGAAAAGCGATTGCAAAGTTTGTAGATTCGTTTGGCAATGTTACATATGATATTATATTGACGGGTTCCATAGTCAAAAGTTCGAAAACGTAAATACATATTTCGCACATTACCGTTAAAGTAGCGTACTATCACTCGGAGCATGTAGAGGTCATAGGTCAATTCAAGAAGTTACTTGTACAAAAGCTATCAAGTTTAAAACAGTTTCAAAAATGAAATAGTCGCTAATTCGAGTATATTTCAAATTACGTAAGCAGTAGTGTGGGTAGGTGAAGAGACCAAGTTTAAAGTTAAACTCAATCGGGCATGGTTAGTTCTTGCATGGGAGACTGCCTGCGAAAACCAGCTCGGGATTTTTTTTGGTTTCATCACATACATATCAAAGATATGAGACAACGTTCGTGCATCTTTTTTTCACTGTGATGTTAATCATTTTTAGTAGAAAGACATGGAAATTTAGGCTTGTTTTCAAATTCATGAACATTTTTCAATTTCCTTATTATTTTCGGAGAACAAGTTGGTAACGCTGTCGGTACATAGTGGAGTTTGACCAGTTAACTTACCGTGAAAAGTCGTACAAAGTGAACGCAAAGTTGTGCAAAGTGATTACAAAGTTTGTAGATGTATTTGTATGTTTGACCTAAGTTGTTGGCATATAGAAACCCGCAATTGTAAAGTCACCCAAATGAATAAAAGCAAGATGAAAACAGCCTATATTAGCAGAGTATCACATGAGCTGACTGACCATAAAGATGATAGAAACAGCATGCAAAGTTGATAAAAGCGTTCAAAACGTTGGCGGAGTTGCATGTATATATAACATAAGTCATTGGAATGCCAACCCCGCAGTTAAATTTCGAAAACATTAAGTATATGTCTAGAAAATTCCCGATATGTAAGCAGATTATCGCAACTGCGAACCGAAAATCGAAGACAAACTGCTTACAAAGTTATGAAAAGCGATTGCAAAGTTTGTAGATTCGTTTGGCAATGTTACATATGATATTATATTGACGGGTTCCATAGTCAAAAGTTCGAAAACGTAAATACATATTTCGCACATTGCCGTTAAAGTAGCGTACTATCACTCGGAGCATGTAGAGGTCATAGGTCAATTCAAGAAGTTACTTGTACAAAAGCTATCAAATTTAAAACAGATTCAAAAATGAAATAGTCGCTAATTCGAGTATATTTCAAATTACGTAAGCAGTAGTGTGGGTAGGTGAAAGGACCAAGTTTAAAGTTAAACTCAATCGGGCATGGTTAGTTCTTGCATGGGAGACTGCCTGCGAAAACCAGCTCGGGATTTTTTTTGGTTTCATCACATACATATCAAAGATATGAGACAACGTTCGTGCATCTTTTTTTCACTGTGATGTTAATCATTTTTAGTAGAAAGACATGGAAATTTAGGCTTGTTTTCAAATTCATGAACATTTTTCAATTTCCTTATTATTTTCGGAGAACAAGTTGGTAACGCTGTCGGTACATAGTGGAGTTTAACCAGTTAACTTACCGTGAAAAGTCGTACAAAGTGAACGCAAAGTTGTGCAAAGTGATTACAAAGTTTGTAGATGTATTTGTATGTTTGACCTAAGTTGTTGGCATATAGAAACCCGCAATTGTAAAGTCACACAAATGAATAAAAGCGAGATGAAAACAGCCTATATTAGCAGAGTATCACATGAGCTGACTGACCATAAAGATGATAGAAACAGCATGCAAAGTTGATAAAAGCGTTCAAAACGTTGGCGGAGTTGCATGTATATATAACCTAAGTCATTGGAATGCCAACCCCGCAGTTAAATTTCGAAAACATTAAGTATATGTCTAGAAAATTCCCGATATGTAAGCAGATTATCGCAACTGCGAACCGAAAATCGAAGACAAACTGCTTACAAAGTTATGAAAAGCGATTGCAAAGTTTGTAGATTCGTTTGGCAATGTTACATATGATATTATATTGACGGGTTCCATAGTCAAAAGTTCGAAAACGTAAATACATATTTCGCACATTACCGTTAAAGTAGCGTACTATCACTCGGAGCATGTAGAGGTCATAGGTCAATTCAAGAAGTTACTTGTACAAAAGCTATCAAATTTAAAACAGATTCAAAAATGAAATAGTCGCTAATTCGAGTATATTTCAAATTACGTAAGCAGTAGTGTGGGTAGGTGAAAGGACCAAGTTTAAAGTTAAACTCAATCGGGCATGGTTAGTTCTTGCATGGGAGACTGCCTGCGAAAACCAGCTCGGGATTTTTTTTGGTTTCATCACATACATATCAAAGATATGAGACAACGTTCGTGCATCTTTTTTTCACTGTGATGTTAATCATTTTTAGTAGAAAGACATGGAAATTTAGGCTTGTTTTCAAATTCATGAACATTTTTCAATTTCCTTATTATTTTCGGAGAACAAGTTGGTAACGCTGTCGGTACATAGTGGAGTTTAACCAGTTAACTTACCGTGAAAAGTCGTACAAAGTGAACGCAAAGTTGTGCAAAGTGATTACAAAGTTTGTAGATGTATTTGTATGTTTGACCTAAGTTGTTGGCATATAGAAACCCGCAATTGTAAAGTCACACAAATGAATAAAAGCGAGATGAAAACAGCCTATATTAGCAGAGTATCACATGAGCTGACTGACCATAAAGATGATAGAAACAGCATGCAAAGTTGATAAAAGCGTTCAAAACGTTGGCGGAGTTGCATGTATATATAACCTAAGTCATTGGAATGCCAACCCCGCAGTTAAATTTCGAAAACATTAAGTATATGTCTAGAAAATTCCCGATATGTAAGCAGATTATCGCAACTGCGAACCGAAAATCGAAGACAAACTGCTTACAAAGTTATGAAAAGCGATTGCAAAGTTTGTAGATTCGTTTGGCAATGTTACATATGATATTATATTGACGGGTTCCATAGTCAAAAGTTCGAAAACGTAAATACATATTTCGCACATTACCGTTAAAGTAGCGTACTATCACTCGGAGCATGTAGAGGTCATAGGTCAATTCAAGAAGTTACTTGTACAAAAGCTATCAAATTTAAAACAGATTCAAAAATGAAATAGTCGCTAATTCGAGTATATTTCAAATTACGTAAGCAGTAGTGTGGGTAGGTGAAAGGACCAAGTTTAAAGTTAAACTCAATCGGGCATGGTTAGTTCTTGCATGGGAGACTGCCTGCGAAAACCAGCTCGGGATTTTTTTTGGTTTCATCACATACATATCAAAGATATGAGACAACGTTCGTGCATCTTTTTTTCACTGTGATGTTAATCATTTTTAGTAGAAAGACATGGAAATTTAGGCTTGTTTTCAAATTCATGAACATTTTTCAATTTCCTTATTATTTTCGGAGAACAAGTTGGTAACGCTGTCGGTACATAGTGGAGTTTAACCAGTTAACTTACCGTGAAAAGTCGTACAAAGTGAACGCAAAGTTGTGCAAAGTGATTACAAAGTTTGTAGATGTATTTGTATGTTTGACCTAAGTTGTTGGCATATAGAAACCCGCAATTGTAAAGTCACACAAATGAATAAAAGCGAGATGAAAACAGCCTATATTAGCAGAGTATCACATGAGCTGACTGACCATAAAGATGATAGAAACAGCATGCAAAGTTGATAAAAGCGTTCAAAACGTTGGCGGAGTTGCATGTATATATAACCTAAGTCATTGGAATGCCAACCCCGCAGTTAAATTTCGAAAACATTAAGTATATGTCTAGAAAATTCCCGATATGTAAGCAGATTATCGCAACTGCGAACCGAAAATCGAAGACAAACTGCTTACAAAGTTATGAAAAGCGATTGCAAAGTTTGTAGATTCGTTTGGCAATGTTACATATGATATTATATTGACGGGTTCCATAGTCAAAAGTTCGAAAACGTAAATACATATTTCGCACATTACCGTTAAAGTAGCGTACTATCACTCGGAGCATGTAGAGGTCATAGGTCAATTCAAGAAGTTACTTGTACAAAAGCTATCAAATTTAAAACAGATTCAAAAATGAAATAGTCGCTAATTCGAGTATATTTCAAATTACGTAAGCAGTAGTGTGGGTAGGTGAAAGGACCAAGTTTAAAGTTAAACTCAATCGGGCATGGTTAGTTCTTGCATGGGAGACTGCCTGCGAAAACCAGCTCGGGATTTTTTTTGGTTTCATCACATACATATCAAAGATATGAGACAACGTTCGTGCATCTTTTTTTCTCTGTGATGTTAATCATTTTTAGTAGAAAGACATGGAAATTTAGGCTTGTTTTCAAATTCATGAACATTTTTCAATTTCCTTATTATTTTCGGAGAACAAGTTGGTAACGCTGTCGGTACATAGTGGAGTTTAACCAGTTAACTTACCGTGAAAAGTCGTACAAAGTGAACGCAAAGTTGTGCAAAGTGATTACAAAGTTTGTAGATGTATTTGTATGTTTGACCTAAGTTGTTGGCATATAGAAACCCGCAATTGTAAAGTCACACAAATGAATAAAAGCGAGATGAAAACAGCCTATATTAGCAGAGTATCACATGAGCTGACTGACCATAAAGATGATAGAAACAGCATGCAAAGTTGATAAAAGCGTTCAAAACGTTGGCGGAGTTGCATGTATATATAACCTAAGTCATTGGAATGCCAACCCCGCAGTTAAATTTCGAAAACATTAAGTATATGTCTAGAAAATTCCCGATATGTAAGCAGATTATCGCAACTGCGAACCGAAAATCGAAGACAAACTGCTTACAAAGTTATGAAAAGCGATTGCAAAGTTTGTAGATTCGTTTGGCAATGTTACATATGATATTATATTGACGGGTTCCATAGTCAAAAGTTCGAAAACGTAAATACATATTTCGCACATTACCGTTAAAGTAGCGTACTATCACTCGGAGCATGTAGAGGTCATAGGTCAATTCAAGAAGTTACTTGTACAAAAGCTATCAAGTTTAAAACAGTTTCAAATATGAAATAGTCGTTAATTCGAGTATATTTCCAATTACGTAAGCAGTAGTGTGGGTAGGTGAAGAGACAAAGTTTAAAGTTAAACTCAATCGGGCATGGTTAGTTCTTGCATAGGAGACTGCCTGAGAAAACCAGCTGAGGATTTTTTTTAGGTTTCATCACATACATATCAAAGATATGAGACAACGTTCGTGCATCTTTTTTCACTGTGATGTTAATCATTTTTAGTAGAAAGACATGGAAATTTAGGCTTGTTTTCAAATTCATGAACATTTTTCAATTTCCTTATTATTTTCGGAGAACAAGTTGGTGACGCTGTCGGTACATAGTGGAGTTTGACCAGTTAACTTACCGTGAAAAGTCGTACAAAGTGAACGCAAAGTTGTGCAAAGTGATTACAAAGTTTGTAGATGTATTTGTATGTTTGACCTAAGTTGTTGGCATATAGAAACCCGCAATTGTAAAGTCACACAAATGAATAAAAGCGAGATGAAAACAGCCTATATTAGCAGAGTATCACATGAGCTGACTGACCATAAAGATGATAGAAACAGCATGCAAAGTTGATAAAAGCGTTCAAAACGTTGGCGGAGTTGCATGTATATATAACCTAAGTCATTGGAATGCCAACCCCGCAGTTAAATTTCGAAAACATTAAGTATATGTCTAGAAAATTCCCGATATGTAAGCAGATTATCGCAACTGCGAACCGAAAATCGAAGACAAACTGCTTACAAAGTTATGAAAAGCGATTGCAAAGTTTGTAGATTCGTTTGGCAATGTTACATATGATATTATATTGACGGGTTCCATAGTCAAAAGTTCGAAAACGTAAATACATATTTCGCACATTACCGTTAAAGTAGCGTACTATCACTCGGAGCATGTAGAGGTCATAGGTCAATTCAAGAAGTTACTTGTACAAAAGCTATCAAGTTTAAAACAGTTTCAAAAATGAAATAGTCGCTAATTCGAGTATATTTCAAATTACGTAAGCAGTAGTGTGGGTAGGTGAAGAGACCAAGTTTAAAGTTCAACTCAATCGGGCATGGTTAGTTCTTGCATGGGAGACTGCCTGCGAAAACCAGCTCGGGATTTTTTTTGGTTTCATCACATACATATCAAAGATATGAGACAACGTTCGTGCATCTTTTTTTCACTGTGATGTTAATCATTTTTAGTAGAAAGACATGGAAATTTAGGCTTGTTTTCAAATTCATGAACATTTTTCAATTTCCTTATTATTTTCGGAGAACAAGTTGGTAACGCTGTCGGTACATAGTGGAGTTTGACCAGTTAACTTACCGTGAAAAGTCGTACAAAGTGAACGCAAAGTTGTGCAAAGTGATTACAAAGTTTGTTGATGTATTTGTATGTTTGACCTAAGTTGTTGGCATATAGAAACCCGCAATTGTAAAGTCACCCAAATGAATAAAAGCAAGATGAAAACAGCCTATATTAGCAGAGTATCACATGAGCTGACTGACCATAAAGATGATAGAAACAGCATGCAAAGTTGATAAAAGCGTTCAAAACGTTGGCGGAGTTGCATGTATATATAACCTAAGTCATTGGAATGCCAACCCCGCAGTTAAATTTCGAAAACATTAAGTATATGTCTAGAAAATTCCCGATATGTAAGCAGATTATCGCAACTCTGAACCGAAAATCGAAGACAAACTGCTTACAAAGTTATGAAAAGCGATTGCAAAGTTTGTAGATTCGTTTGGCAATGTTACATATGATATTATATTGACGGGTTCCATAGTCAAAAGTTCGAAAACGTAAATACATATTTCGCACATTGCCGTTAAAGTAGCGTACTATCACTCGGAGCATGTAGAGGTCATAGGTCAATTCAAGAAGTTACTTGTACAAAAGCTATCAAGTTTAAAACAGATTCAAAAATGAAATAGTCGCTAATTCGAGTATATTTCAAATTACGTAAGCAGTAGTGTGGGTAGGTGAAGGGACCAAGTTTAAAGTTAAACTCAATCGGGCATGGTTAGTTCTTGCATGGGAGACTGCCTGCGAAAACCAGCTCGGGATTTTTTTTGGTTTCATCACATACATATCAAAGATATGAGACAACGTTCGTGCATCTTTTTTTCACTGTGATGTTAATCATTTTTAGTAGAAAGACATGGAAATTTAGGCTTGTTTTCAAATTCATGAACATTTTTCAATTTCCTTATTATTTTCGGAGAACAAGTTGGTAACGCTGTCGGTACATAGTGGAGTTTGACCAGTTAACTTACCGTGAAAAGTCGTACAAAGTGAACGCAAAGTTGTGCAAAGTGATTACAAAGTTTGTAGATGTATTTGTATGTTTGACCTAAGTTGTTGGCATATAGAAACCCGCAATTGTAAAGTCACACAAATGAATAAAAGCGAGATGAAAACAGCCTATATTAGCAGAGTATCACATGAGCTGACTGACCATAAAGATGATAGAAACAGCATGCAAAGTTGATAAAAGCGTTCAAAACGTTGGCGGAGTTGCATGTATATATAACCAAAGTCATTGGAATGCCAACCCCGCAGTTAAATTTCGAAAACATTAAGTATATGTCTAGAAAATTCCCGATATGTAAGCAGATTATCGCAACTGCGAACCGAAAATCGAAGACAAACTGCTTACAAAGTTATGAAAAGCGATTGCAAAGTTTGTAGATTCGTTTGGCAATGTTACATATGATATTATATTGACGGGTTCCATAGTCAAAAGTTCGAAAACGTAAATACATATTTCGCACATTGCCGTTAAAGTAGCGTACTATCACTCGGAGCATGTAGAGGTCATAGGTCAATTCAAGAAGTTACTTGTACAAAAGCTATCAAGTTTAAAACAGTTTCAAAAATGAAATAGTCGCTAATTCGAGTATATTTCAAATTACGTAAGCAGTAGTGTGGGTAGGTGAAGAGACCAAGTTTAAAGTTAAACTCAATCGGGCATGGTTAGTTCTTGCATGGGAGACTGCCTGCGAAAACCAGCTCGGGATTTTTTTTGGTTTCATCACATACATATCAAAGATATGAGACAACGTTCGTGCATCTTTTTTTCACTGTGATGTTAATCATTTTTAGTAGAAAGACATGGAAATTTAGGCTTGTTTTCAAATTCATGAACATTTTTCAATTTCCTTATTATTTTCGGAGAACAAGTTGGTGACGCTGTCGGTACATAGTGGAGTTTGACCAGTTAACTAACCGTGAAAAGTCGTACAAAGTGAACGCAAAGTTGTGCAAAGTGATTACAAAGTTCGTAGATGTATTTGTATGTTTGATCTAAGTTGTTGGCATATAGAAACCCGCAATTGTAAAGTCAAACAAATGAATAACAGCGAGATGAAAACAGCCTATATTAGCAGAGTATCACATGAGCTGACTGACCATAAAGATGATAGAAACAGCATGCAAAGTTGATAAAAGCGTTCAAAACGTTGGCGGAGTTTCATGTATATATAACCTAAGTCATTGGAATGCCAACCCCGCAGTTAAATTTCGAAAACATTAAGTATATGTCTAGAAAATTCCCGATATGTAAGCAGATTATCGCAACTGCGAACCGAAAATCGAAGACAAACTGCTTACAAAGTTATGAAAAGCGATTGCAAAGTTTGTAGATTCGTTTGGCAATGTTACATATGATATTATATTGACGGGTTCCATAGTCAAAAGTTCGAAAACGTAAATACATATTTCGCACATTGCCGTTAAAGTAGCGTACTATCACTCGGAGCATGTAGAGGTCATAGGTCAATTCAAGAAGTTACTTGTACAAAAGCTATCAAGTTTAAAACAGATTCAAAAATGAAATAGTCGCTAATTCGAGTATATTTCAAATTACGTAAGCAGTACTGTGGGTAGGTGAAGAGACCAAGTTTAAAGTTAAACTCAATCGGGCATGGTTAGTTCTTGCATGGCAGACTGCCTGCGAAAACCAGCTTGGGATTTTTTTTGGTTTCATCACATACATATCAAAGATATGAGACAACGTTCGTGCATCTTTTTTTCACTGTGATGTTAATCATTTTTAGTAGAAAGACATGGAAATTTAGGCTTGTTTTCAAATTCATGAAAATTTTTCAATTTCCTTATTATTTTCGGAGAACATGTTGGTAACGCTGTCGGTACATAGTGGAGTTTGACCAGTTAACTTACCGTGAAAAGTCGTACAAAGTGAACGCAAAGTTGTGCAAAGTGATTACAAAGTTTGTAGATGTATTTGTATGTTTGACCTAAGTTGTTGGCATATAGAAACCCGCAATTGTAAAGTCAAACAAATGAATAAAAGCGAGATGAAAACAGCCTATATTAGCAGAGTATCACATGAGCTGACTGACCATAAAGATGATAGAAACAGCATGCAAAGTTGATAAAAGCGTTCAAAACGTTGGCGGAGTTTCATGTATATATAACCTAAGTCATTGGAATGCCAACCCCGCAGTAAAATTTCGAAAACATTAAGTATATGTCTAGAAAATTCCCGATATGTAAGCAGATTATCGCAACTGCGAACCGAAAATCGAAGACAAACTGCTTACAAAGTTATGAAAAGCGATTGCAAAGTTTGTAGATTCGTTTGGCAATGTTACATATGATATTATATTGACGGGTTCCATAGTCAAAAGTTCGAAAACGTAAATACATATTTCGCACATTGCCGTTAAAGTAGCGTACTATCACTCGGAGAATGTAGAGGTCATAGGTCAATTCAAGAAGTTACTTGTACAAAAACTATCAAGTTTAAAACAGTTTCAAAAATGAAATAGTCGCTAATTCGAGTATATTTCAAATTACGTAAGCAGTAGTGTGGGTAGTTGAAGAGACCAAGTTTAAAGTTAAACTCAATCGGGCATGGTTAGTTCTTGCATGGGAGACTGCCTGCGAAAACCAGCTCGGGATTTTTTTTGGTTTCATCACATACATATCAAAGATATGAGACAACGTTCGTGCATCTTTTTTTCACTGTGATGTTAATCATTTTTAGTAGAAAGACATGGAAATTTAGGCTTGTTTTCAAATTCATGAACATTTTTCAATTTCCTTATTATTTTCGGAGAACAAGTTGGTAACGCTGTCGGTACATAGTGGAGTTTGACCAGTTAACTTACCGTGAAAAGTCGTACAAAGTGAACGCAAAGTTGTGCAAAGTGATTACAAAGTTTGTAGATGTATTTGTATGTTTGACCTAAGTTGTTGGCATATAGAAACCCGCAATTGTAAAGTCACCCAAATGAATAAAAGCAAGATGAAAACAGCCTATATTAGCAGAGTATCACATGAGCTGACTGACCATAAAGATGATAGAAACAGCATGCAAAGTTGATAAAAGCGTTCAAAACGTTGGCGGAGTTTCATGTATATATAACCTAAGTCATTGGAATGCCAACCCCGCAGTTAAATTTCGAAAACATTAAGTATATGTCTAGAAAATTCCCGATATGTAAGCAGATTATCGCAACTGCGAACCGAAAATCGAAGACAAACTGCTTACAAAGTTATGAAAAGCGATTGCAAAGTTTGTAGATTCGTTTGGCAATGTTACATATGATATTATATTGACGGGTTCCATAGTCAAAAGTTCGAAAACGTAAATACATATTTCGCACATTGCCGTTAAAGTAGCGTACTATCACTCGGAGCATGTAGAGGTCATAGGTCAATTCAAGAAGTTACTTGTACAAAAACTATCAAGTTTAAAACAGTTTCAAAAATGAAATAGTCGCTAATTCGAGTATATTTCAAATTACGTAAGCAGTAGTGTGGGTAGGTGAAGAGACCAAGTTTAAAGTTAAACTCAATCGGGCATGGTTAGTTCTTGCATGGGAGACTGCCTGCGAAAACCAGCTCGGGATTTTTTTTGGTTTCATCACATACATATCAAAGATATGAGACAACGTTCGTGCATCTTTTTTTCACTGTGATGTTAATCATTTTTAGTAGAAAGACATGGAAATTTAGGCTTGTTTTCAAATTCATGAACATTTTTCAATTTCCTTATTATTTTCGAAGAACAAGTTGGTAACGCTGTCGGTACATAGTGGAGTTTGACCAGTTAACTTACCGTGAAAAGTCGTACAAAGTGAACGCAAAGTTGTGCAAAGTGATTACAAAGTTTGTAGATGTATTTGTATGTTTGACCTAAGTTGTTGGCATATAGAAACCCGCAATTGTAAAGTCACCCAAATGAATAAAAGCAAGATGAAAACAGCCTATATTAGCAGAGTATCACATGAGCTGACTGACCATAAAGATGATAGAAACAGCATGCAAAGTTGATAAAAGCGTTCAAAACGTTGGCGGAGTTGCATGTATATATATAACCTAAGTCATTGGAATGCCAACCCCGCAGTTAAATTTCGAAAACATTAAGTATATGTCTAGAAAATTCCCGATATGTAAGCAGATTATCGCAACTGCGAACCGAAAATCGAAGAAAAACTGCTTACAAAGTTATGAAAAGCGATTGCAAAGTTTGTAGATTCGTTTGGCAATGTTACATATGATATTATATTGACGGGTTCCATAGTCAAAAGTTCGAAAACGTAAATACATATTTCGCACATTGCCGTTAAAGTAGCGTACTATCACTCGGAGCATGTAGAGGTCATAGGTCAATTCAAGAAGTTACTTGTACAAAAGCTATCAAGTTTAAAACAGATTCAAAAATGAAATAGTCGCTAATTCGAGTATATTTCAAATTACGTAAGCAGTAGTGTGGGTAGGTGAAGAGACCAAGTTTAAAGTTAAACTCAATCGGGCATGGTTAGTTCTTGCATGGGAGACTGCCTGCGAAAACCAGCTCGGGATTTTTTTTGGTTTCATCACATACATATCAAAGATATGAGACAACGTTCGTGCATCTTTTTTTCACTGTGATGTTAATCATTTTTAGTAGAAAGACATGGAAATTTAGGCTTGTTTTCAAATTCATGAACATTTTTCAATTTCCTTATTATTTTCGGAGAACAAGTTGGTAACGCTGTCGGTACATAGTGGAGTTTGACCAGTTAACTTACCGTGAAAAGTCGTACAAAGTGAACGCAAAGTTGTGCAAAGTGATTACAAAGTTTGTAGATGTATTTGTATGTTTGACCTAAGTTGTTGGCATATAGAAACCCGCAATTGTAAAATCACCCAAATGAATAAAAGCAAGATGAAAACAGCCTATATTAGCAGAGTATCACATGAGCTGACTGACCATAAAGATGATAGAAACAGCATGCAAAGTTGATAAAAGCGTTCAAAACGTTGGCGGAGTTGCATGTATATATAACCTAAGTCATTGGAATGCCAACCCCGCAGTTAAATTTCGAAAACATTAAGTATATGTCTAGAAAATTCCCGATATGTAAGCAGATTATCGCAACTGCGAACCGAAAATCGAAGACAAACTGCTTACAAAGTTATGAAAAGCGATTGCAAAGTTTGTAGATTCGTTTGGCAATGTTACATATGATATTATATTGACGGGTTCCATAGTCAAAAGTTCGAAAACGTAAATACATATTTCGCACATTGCCGTTAAAGTAGCGTACTATCACTCGGAGCATGTAGAGGTCATAGGTCAATTCAAGAAGTTACTTGTACAAAAGCTATCAAGTTTAAAACAGATTCAAAAATGAAATAGTCGCTAATTCGAGTATATTTCAAATTACGTAAGCAGTAGTGTGGGTAGGTGAAGAGACCAAGTTTAAAGTTAAACTCAATCGGGCATGGTTAGTTCTTGCATAGGAGACTGCCTGCGAAAACCAGCTCGGGATTTTTTTTGGTTTCATCACATACATATCAAAGATATGAGACAACGTTCGTGCATCTTTTTTCACTGTGATGTTAATCATTTTTAGTAGAAAGACATGGAAATTTAGGCTTGTTTTCAAATTCATGAACATTTTTCAATTTCCTTATTATTTTCGGAGAACAAGTTGGTAACGCTGTCGGTACATAGTGGAGTTTGACCAGTTAACTTACCGTGAAAAGTCGTACAAAGTGAACGCAAAGTTGTGCAAAGTGATTACAAAGTTTGTAGATGTATTTGTATGTTTGACCTAAGTTGTTGGCATATAGAAACCCGCAATTGTAAAGTCACACAAATGAATAAAAGCGAGATGAAAACAGCCTATATTAGCAGAGTATCACATGAGCTGACTGACCGTAAAGATGATAGAAACAGCATGCAAAGTTGATAAAAGCGTTCAAAACGTTGGCGGAGTTGCATGTATATATAACCTAAGTCATTGGAATGCCAACCCCGCAGTTAAATTTCGAAAACATTAAGTATATGTCTAGAAAATTCCCGATATGTAAGCAGATTATCGCAACTGCGAACCGAAAATCGAAGACAAACTGCTTACAAAGTTATGAAAAGCGATTGCAAAGTTTGTAGATTCGTTTGGCAATGTTACATATGATATTATATTGACGGGTTCCATAGTCAAAAGTTCGAAAACGTAAATACATATTTCGCACATTGCCGTTAAAGTAGCGTACTATCACTCGGAGCATGTAGAGGTCATAGGTCAATTCAAGAAGTTACTTGTACAAAAGCTATCAAGTTTAAAACAGATTCAAAAATGAAATAGTCGCTAATTCGAGTATATTTCAAATTACGTAAGCAGTAGTGTGGGTAGGTGAAGAGACCAAGTTTAAAGTTAAACTCAATCGGGCATGGTTAGTTCTTGCATAGGAGACTGCCTGCGAAAACCAGCTCGGGATTTTTTTTGGTTTCATCACATACATATCAAAGATATGAGACAACGTTCGTGCATCTTTTTTCACTGTGATGTTAATCATTTTTAGTAGAAAGACATGGAAATTTAGGCTTGTTTTCAAATTCATGAACATTTTTCAATTTCCTTATTATTTTCGGAGAACAAGTTGGTAACGCTGTCGGTACATAGTGGAGTTTGACCAGTTAACTTACCGTGAAAAGTCGTACAAAGTGAACGCAAAGTTGTGCAAAGTGATTACAAAGTTTGTAGAAGAATTTGTATGTTTGACCTAAGTTGTTGGCATATAGAAACCCGCAATTGTAAAGTCACACAAATGAATAAAAGCGAGATGAAAACAGCCTATATTAGCAGAGTATCACATGAGCTGACTGACCGTAAAGATGATAGAAACAGCATGCAAAGTTGATAAAAGCGTTCAAAACGTTGGCGGAGTTGCATGTATATATAACCTAAGTCATTGGAATGCCAACCCCGCAGTTAAATTTCGAAAACATTAAGTATATGTCTAGAAAATTCCCGATATGTAAGCAGATTATCGCAACTGCGAACCGAAAATCGAAGACAAACTGCTTACAAAGTTATGAAAAGCGATTGCAAAGTTTGTAGATTCGTTTGGCAATGTTACATATGATATTATATTGACGGGTTCCATAGTCAAAAGTTCGAAAACGTAAATACATATTTCGCACATTGCCGTTAAAGTAGCGTACTATCACTCGGAGCATGTAGAGGTCATAGGTCAATTCAAGAAGTTACTTCTACAAAAGCTATCAAGTTTAAAACAGATTCAAAAATGAAATAGTCGCTAATTCGAGTATATTTCAAATTACGTAAGCAGTAGTGTGGGTAGGTGAAGAGACCAAGTTTAAAGTTAAACTCAATCGGGCATGGTTAGTTCTTGCATAGGAGACTGCCTGCGAAAACCAGCTCGGGATTTTTTTTGGTTTCATCACATACATATCAAAGATATGAGACAACGTTCGTGCATCTTTTTTCACTGTGATGTTAATCATTTTTAGTAGAAAGACATGGAAATTTAGGCTTGTTTTCAAATTCATGAACATTTTTCAATTTCCTTATTATTTTCGGAGAACATGTTGGTAACGCTGTCGGTACATAGTGGAGTTTGACCAGTTAACTTACCGTGAAAAGTCGTACAAAGTGAACGCAAAGTTGTGCAAAGTGATTACAAAGTTTGTAGAAGAATTTGTATGTTTGACCTAAGTTGTTGGCATATAGAAACCCGCAATTGTAAAGTCACACAAATGAATAAAAGCGAGATGAAAACAGCCTATATTAGCAGAGTATCACATGAGCTGACTGACCATAAAGATGATAGAAACAGCATGCAAAGTTGATAAAAGCGTTCAAAACGTTGGCGGAGTTGCATGTATATATAACCTAAGTCATTGGACTGCCAACCCCGCAGTTAAATTTCGAAAACATTAATTATATGTCTAGAAAATTCCCGATATGTAAGCAGATTATCGCAACTGCGAACCGAAAATCGAAGACAAACTGCTTACAAAGTTATGAAAAGCGATTGCAAAGTTTGTAGATTCGTTTGGCAATGTTACATATGATATTATATTGACGGGTTCCATAGTCAAAAGTTCGAAAACGTAAATACATATTTCGCACATTGCCGTTAAAGTAGCGTACTATCACTCGGAGCATGTAGAGGTCATAGGTCAATTCAAGAAGTTACTTGTACAAAAGCTATCAAGTTTAAAACAGATTCAAAAATGAAATAGTCGCTAATTCGAGTATATTTCAAATTACGTAAGCAGTAGTGTGGGTAGGTGAAGAGACCAAGTTTAAAGTTAAACTCAATCGGGCATGGTTAGTTCTTGCATGGGAGACTGCCTGCGAAAACCAGCTCGGGATTTTTTTTGGTTTCATCACATACATATCAAAGATATGAGACAACGTTCGTGCATCTTTTTTTCACTGTGATGTTAATCATTTTTAGTAGAAAGACATGGAAATTTAGGATTGTTTTCAAATTCATGAACATTTTTCAATTTCCTTATTATTTTCGGAGAACATGTTGGTAACGCTGTCGGTACATAGTGGAGTTTGACCAGTTAACTTACCGTGAAAAGTCGTACAAAGTGAACGCAAAGTTGTGCAAAGTGATTACAAAGTTTGTAGAAGAATTTGTATGTTTGACCTAAGTTGTTGGCATATAGAATCCCGCAATTGTAAAGTCACACAAATGAATAAAAGCGAGATGAAAACAGCCTATATTAGCAGAGTATCACATGAGCTGACTGACCATAAAGATGATAGAAACAGCATGCAAAGTTGATAAAAGCGTTCAAAACGTTGGCGGAGTTGCATGTATATATAACCTAAGTCATTGGACTGCCAACCCCGCAGTTAAATTTCGAAAACATTAATTATATGTCTAGAAAATTCCCGATATGTAAGCAGATTATCGCAACTGCGAACCGAAAATCGAAGACAAACTGCTTACAAAGTTATGAAAAGCGATTGCAAAGTTTGTAGATTCGTTTGGCAATGTTACATATGATATTATATTGACGGGTTCCATAGTCAAAAGTTCGAAAACGTAAATACATATTTCGCACATTGCCGTTAAAGTAGCGTACTATCACTCGGAGCATGTAGAGGTCATAGGTCAATTCAAGAAGTTACTTGTACAAAAGCTATCAAGTTTAAAACAGATTCAAAAATGAAATAGTCGCTAATTCGAGTATATTTCAAATTACGTAAGCAGTAGTGTGGGTAGGTGAAGAGACCAAGTTTAAAGTTAAACTCAATCGGGCATGGTTAGTTCTTGCATGGGAGACTGCCTGCGAAAACCAGCTCGGGATTTTTTTTGGTTTCATCACATACATATCAAAGATATGAGACAACGTTCGTGCATCTTTTTTTCACTGTGATGTTAATCATTTTTAGTAGAAAGACATGGAAATTTAGGCTTGTTTTCAAATTCATGAACATTTTTCAATTTCCTTATTATTTTCGGAGAACATGTTGGAAACGCTGTCGGTACATAGTGGAGTTTGACCAGTTAACTTACCGTGAAAAGTCGTACAAAGTGAACGCAAAGTTGTGCAAAGTGATTACAAAGTTTGTAGAAGAATTTGTATGTTTGACCTAAGTTGTTGGCATATAGAAACCCGCAATTGTAAAGTCACACAAATGAATAAAAGCGAGATGAAAACAACCTATATTAGCAGAGTATCACATGAGCTGACTGACCATAAAGATGATAGAAACAGCATG
Source organism: Saccoglossus kowalevskii (assembly GCF_978046115.1). NCBI lineage: Eukaryota > Metazoa > Hemichordata > Enteropneusta > Harrimaniidae > Saccoglossus > Saccoglossus kowalevskii. The sequence continues at coordinate 6,076,804 of NC_140657.1, forward strand.
CAAAGTTGATAAAAGCGTTCAAAACGTTGGCGGAGTTGCATGTATATATAACCTAAGTCATTGGAATGCCAACCCCGCAGTTAAATTTCGAAAACATTAAGTATATGTCTAGAAAATTCCCGATATGTAAGCAGATTATCGCAACTGCGAACCGAAAATCGAAGAAAAACTGCTTACAAAGTTATGAAAAGCGATTGCAAAGTTTGTAGATTCGTTTGGCAATGTTACATATGATATTATATTGACGGGTTCCATAGTCAAAAGTTCGAAAACGTAAATACATATTTCGCACATTGCCGTTAAAGTAGCGTACTATCACTCGGAGCATGTAGAGGTCATAGGTCAATTCAAGAAGTTACTTGTACAAAAGCTATCAAGTTTAAAACAGATTCAAAAATGAAATAGTCGCTAATTCGAGTATATTTCAAATTACGTAAGCAGTAGTGTGGGTAGGTGAAGAGACCAAGTTTAAAGTTAAACTCAATCGGGCATGGTTAGTTCTTGCATGGGAGACTGCCTGCGAAAACCAGCTCGGGATTTTTTTTGGTTTCATCACATACATATCAAAGATATGAGACAACGTTCGTGCATCTTTTTTTCACTGTGATGTTAATCATTTTTAGTAGAAAGACATGGAAATTTAGGCTTGTTTTCAAATTCATGAGCATTTTTCAATTTCCTTATTATTTTCGAAGAACAAGTTGGTAACGCTGTCGGTACATAGTGGAGTTTGACCAGTTAACTTACCGTGAAAAGTCGTACAAAGTGAACGCAAAGTTGTGCAAAGTGATTACAAAGTTTGTAGATGTATTTGTATGTTTGACCTAAGTTGTTGGCATATAGAAACCCGCAATTGTAAAGTCACACAAATGAATAAAAGCGAGATGAAAACAGCCTATATTAGCAGAGTATCACATGAGCTGACTGACCATAAAGATGATAGAAACAGCATGCAAAGTTGATAAAAGCGTTCAAAACGTTGGCGGAGTTGCATGTATATATAACCTAAGTCATTGGAATGCCAACCCCGCAGTTAAATTTCGAAAACATTAAGTATATGTCTAGAAAATTCCCGATATGTAAGCAGATTATCGCAACTGCGAACCGAAAATCGAAGACAAACTGCTTACAAAGTTATGAAAAGCGATTGCAAAGTTTGTAGATTCGTTTGGCAATGTTACATATGATATTATATTGACGGGTTCCATAGTCAAAAGTTCGAAAACGTAAATACATATTTCGCACATTGCCGTTAAAGTAGCGTACTATCACTCGGAGCATGTAGAGGTCATAGGTCAATTCAAGAAGTTACTTGTACAAAAGCTATCAAGTTTAAAACAGATTCAAAAATGAAATAGTCGCTAATTCGAGTATATTTCAAATTACGTAAGCAGTAGTGTGGGTAGGTGAAGAGACCAAGTTTAAAGTTAAACTCAATCGGGCATGGTTAGTTCTTGCATGGGAGACTGCCTGCGAAAACCAGCTCGGGATTTTTTTTGGTTTCATCACATACATATCAAAGATATGAGACAACGTTCGTGCATCTTTTTTTCACTGTGATGTTAATCATTTTTAGTAGAAAGACATGGAAATTTAGGCTTGTTTTCAAATTCATGAGCATTTTTCAATTTCCTTATTATTTTCGAAGAACAAGTTGGTAACGCTGTCGGTACATAGTGGAGTTTGACCAGTTAACTTACCGTGAAAAGTCGTACAAAGTGAACGCAAAGTTGTGCAAAGTGATTACAAAGTTTGTAGATGTATTTGTATGTTTGACCTAAGTTGTTGGCATATAGAAACCCGCAATTGTAAAGTCACACAAATGAATAAAAGCGAGATGAAAACAGCCTATATTAGCAGAGTATCACATGAGCTGACTGACCATAAAGATGATAGAAACAGCATGCAAAGTTGATAAAAGCGTTCAAAACGTTGGCGGAGTTGCATGTATATATAACCTAAGTCATTGGAATGCCAACCCCGCAGTTAAATTTCGAAAACATTAAGTATATGTCTAGAAAATTCCCGATATGTAAGCAGATTATCGCAACTGCGAACCGAAAATCGAAGACAAACTGCTTACAAAGTTATGAAAAGCGATTGCAAAGTTTGTAGATTCGTTTGGCAATGTTACATATGATATTATATTGACGGGTTCCATAGTCAAAAGTTCGAAAACGTAAATACATATTTCGCACATTGCCGTTAAAGTAGCGTACTATCACTCGGAGCATGTAGAGGTCATAGGTCAATTCAAGAAGTTACTTGTACAAAAGCTATCAAGTTTAAAACAGATTCAAAAATGAAATAGTCGCTAATTCGAGTATATTTCAAATTACGTAAGCAGTAGTGTGGGTAGGTGAAGAGACCAAGTTTAAAGTTAAACTCAATCGGGCATGGTTAGTTCTTGCATGGGAGACTGCCTGCGAAAACCAGCTCGGGATTTTTTTTGGTTTCATCACATACATATCAAAGATATGAGACAACGTTCGTGCATCTTTTTTTCACTGTGATGTTAATCATTTTTAGTAGAAAGACATGGAAATTTAGGCTTGTTTTCAAATTCATGAACATTTTTCAATTTCCTTATTATTTTCGGAGAACATGTTGGTAACGCTGTCGGTACATAGTGGAGTTTGACCAGTTAACTTACCGTGAAAAGTCGTACAAAGTGAACGCAAAGTTGTGCAAAGTGATTACAAAGTTTGTAGAAGAATTTGTATGTTTGACCTAAGTTGTTGGCATATAGAAACCCGCAATTGTAAAGTCACACAAATGAATAAAAGCGAGATGAAAACAGCCTATATTAGCAGAGTATCACATGAGCTGACTGACCATAAAGATGATAGAAACAGCATGCAAAGTTGATAAAAGCGTTCAAAACGTTGGCGGAGTTGCATGTATATATAACCTAAGTCATTGGAATGCCAACCCCGCAGTTAAATTTCGAAAACATTAAGTATATGTCTAGAAAATTCCCGATATGTAAGCAGATTATCGCAACTGCGAACCGAAAATCGAAGACAAACTGCTTACAAAGTTATGAAAAGCGATTGCAAAGTTTGTAGATTCGTTTGGCAATGTTACATATGATATTATATTGACGGGTTCCATAGTCAAAAGTTCGAAAACGTAAATACATATTTCGCACATTGCCGTTAAAGTAGCGTACTATCACTCGGAGCATGTAGAGGTCATAGGTCAATTCAAGAAGTTACTTGTACAAAAGCTATCAAGTTTAAAACAGATTCAAAAATGAAATAGTCGCTAATTCGAGTATATTTCAAATTACGTAAGCAGTAGTGTGGGTAGGTGAAGAGACCAAGTTTAAAGTTAAACTCAATCGGGCATGGTTAGTTCTTGCATGGGAGACTGCCTGCGAAAACCAGCTCGGGATTTTTTTTGGTTTCATCACATACATATCAAAGATATGAGACAACGTTCGTGCATCTTTTTTTCACTGTGATGTTAATCATTTTTAGTAGAAAGACATGGAAATTTAGGCTTGTTTTCAAATTCATGAACATTTTTCAATTTCCTTATTATTTTCGGAGAACATGTTGGTAACGCTGTCGGTACATAGTGGAGTTTGACCAGTTAACTTACCGTGAAAAGTCGTACAAAGTGAACGCAAAGTTGTGCAAAGTGATTACAAAGTTTGTAGAAGAATTTGTATGTTTGACCTAAGTTGTTGGCATATAGAAACCCGCAATTGTAAAGTCACACAAATGAATAAAAGCGAGATGAAAACAGCCTATATTAGCAGAGTATCACATGAGCTGACTGACCATAAAGATGATAGAAACAGCATGCAAAGTTGATAAAAGCGTTCAAAACGTTGGCGGAGTTGCATGTATATATAACCTAAGTCATTGGAATGCCAACCCCGCAGTTAAATTTCGAAAACATTAAGTATATGTCTAGAAAATTCCCGATATGTAAGCAGATTATCGCAACTGCGAACCGAAAATCGAAGACAAACTGCTTACAAAGTTATGAAAAGCGATTGCAAAGTTTGTAGATTCGTTTGGCAATGTTACATATGATATTATATTGACGGGTTCCATAGTCAAAAGTTCGAAAACGTAAATACATATTTCGCACATTGCCGTTAAAGTAGCGTACTATCACTCGGAGCATGTAGAGGTCATAGGTCAATTCAAGAAGTTACTTGTACAAAAGCTATCAAGTTTAAAACAGTTTCAAAAATGAAATAGTCGCTAATTCGAGTATATTTCAAATTACGTAAGCAGTAGCGTGGGTAGGTGAAGAGACAAAGTTTAAAGTAAAGCTCAATCGGGCATGGTTAGTTCTTGCATGGGAGACTGCCTGCGAAAACCAGGTCGGGATTTTTTTTGGTTTCATCACATACATATCAAAGATATGAGACAACGTTCGTGCATCTTTTTTTCACTGTGATGTTAATCATTTTTAGTAGAAAGACATGGAAATTTAGGCTTGTTTTCAAATTCATGAACATTTTTCAATTTCCTTATTATTTTCGGAGAACAAGTTGGTAACGCTGTCGGTACATAGTGGAGTTTGACCAGTTAACTTACCGTGAAAAGTCGTACAAAGTGAACGCAAAGTTGTGCAAAGTGATTACAAAGTTTGTAGATGTATTTGTATGTTTGACCTAAGTTGTTGGCATGTAGAAACCCGCAATTGTAAAGTCACACAAATGAATAAAAGCGAGATGAAAACAGCCTATATTAGCAGAGTATCACATGAGCTGACTGACCGTAAAGATGATAGAAACAGCATGCAAAGTTGATAAAAGCGTTCAAAACGTTGGCGGAGTTGCATGTATATATAACATAAGTCATTGGAATGCCAACCCCGCAGTTAAATTTCGAAAACATTAAGTATATGTCTAGAAAATTCCCGATATGTAAGCAGATTATCGCAACTGCGAACCGAAAATCGAAGACAAACTGCTTACAAAGTTATGAAAAGCGATTGCAAAGTTTGTAGATTCGTTTGGCAATGTTACATATGATATTATATTGACGGGTTCCATAGTCAAAAGTTCGAAAACGTAAATACATATTTCGCACATTGCCGTTAAAGTAGCGTACTATCACTCGGAGCATGTAGAGGTCATAGGTCAATTCAAGAAGTTAATTGTACAAAAGCTATCAAGTTTAAAACAGTTTCAAATATGAAATAGTCGCTAATTCGAGTATATTTCAAATTACGTAAGCAGTAGTGTGGGTAGGTGAAGAGACCAAGTTTAAAGTTAAACTCAATCGGGCATGGTTAGTTCTTGCATGGGAGACTGCCTGCGAAAACCAGCTCGGGATTTTTTTTGGTTTCATCACATACATATCAAAGATATGAGACAACGTTCGTGCATCTTTTTTTCACTGTGATGTTAATCATTTTTAGTAGAAAGACATGGAAATTTAGGCTTGTTTTCAAATTCATGAACATTTTTCAATTTCCTTATTATTTTCGGAGAACAAGTTGGTAACGCTGTCGGTACATAGTGGAGTTTGACCAGTTAACTTACCGTGAAAAGTCGTACAAAGTGAACGCAAAGTTGTGCAAAGTGATTACAAAGTTTGTAGATGTATTTGTATGTTTGACCTAAGTTGTTGGCATGTAGAAACCCGCAATTGTAAAGTCACACAAATGAATAAAAGCGAGATGAAAACAGCCTATATTAGCAGAGTATCACATGAGCTGACTGACCGTAAAGATGATAGAAACAGCATGCAAAGTTGATAAAAGCGTTCAAAACGTTGGCGGAGTTGCATGTATATATAACATAAGTCATTGGAATGCCAACCCCGCAGTTAAATTTCGAAAACATTAAGTATATGTCTAGAAAATTCCCGATATGTAAGCAGATTATCGCAACTGCGAACCGAAAATCGAAGACAAACTGCTTACAAAGTTATGAAAAGCAATTGCAAAGTTTGTAGATTCGTTTGGCAATGTTACATATGATATTATATTGACGGGTTCCATAGTCAAAAGTTCGAAAACGTAAATACATATTTCGCACATTGCCGTTAAAGTAGCGTACTATCACTCGGAGCATGTAGAGGTCATAGGTCAATTCAAGAAGTTAATTGTACAAAAGCTATCAAGTTTAAAACAGTTTCAAATATGAAATAGTCGCTAATTCGAGTATATTTCAAATTACGTAAGCAGTAGTGTGGGTAGGTGAAGAGACCAAGTTTAAAGTTAAACTCAATCGGGCATGGTTAGTTCTTGCATGGGAGACTGCCTGCGAAAACCAGCTCGGGATTTTTTTTGGTTTCATCACATACATATCAAAGATATGAGACAACGTTCGTGCATCTTTTTTTCACTGTGATGTTAATCATTTTTAGTAGAAAGACATGGAAATTTAGGCTTGTTTTCAAATTCATGAACATTTTTCAATTTCCTTATTATTTTCGGAGAACAAGTTGGTGACGCTGTCGGTACATAGTGGAGTTTGACCAGTTAACTTACCGTGAAAAGTCGTACAAAGTGAACGCAAAGTTGTGCAAAGTGATTACAAAGTTTGTAGATGTATTTGTATGTTTGACCTAAGTTGTTGGCATATAGAAACCCGCAATTGTAAAGTAAAACAAATGAATAAAAGCGAGATGAAAACAGCCTATATTAGCAGAGTATCACATGAGCTGACTGACCGTAAAGATGATAGAAACAGCATGCAAAGTTGATAAAAGCGTTCAAAACGTTGGCGGAGATGCATGTATATATAACATAAGTCATTGGAATGCCAACCCCGCAGTTAAATTTCGAAAACATTAAGTATATGTCTAGAAAATTCCCGATATGTAAGCAGATTATCGCAACTGCGAACCGAAAATCGAAGACAAACTGCTTACAAAGTTATGAAAAGCGATTGCAAAGTTTGTAGATTCGTTTGGCAATGTTACATATGATATTATATTGACGGGTTCCATAGTCAAAAGTTCGAAAACGTAAATACATATTTCGCACATTGCCGTTAAAGTAGCGTTCTATCACTCGGAGCATGTAGAGGTCATAGGTCAATTCAAGAAGTTAATTGTACAAAAGCTATCAAGTTTAAAACAGTTTCAAAAATGAAATTGTCGCTAATTCGAGTATATTTCAAATTACGTAAGCAGTAGTGTGGGTAGGTGAAGAGACAAAGTTTAAAGTTAAGCTCAATCGGGCATGGTTAGTTCTTGCATGGGAGACTGCCTGAGAAAACCAGCTGGGGATTTTTTTTGGTTTCATCACATACATATCAAAGATATGAGACAACGTTCGTGCAACTTTTTTTTCACCGTGATGTTAATCATTTTTAGTAGAAAGACATGGAAATCTAGGCTTGTTTTCAAATTCATGAACATTTTTCAATTTCCCTATTATTTTCGGAGAACAAGTTGGTAACGCTGCCGGCACATAGTGGAGTTTGACCAGTTAACATACCGTGAAAAGTCGTACAAAGTGAACGCAAAGTTGTGCAAAGTGATTACAAAGTTTGTAGATGTATTTGTATGTTTGACCTAAGTTGTTGGCATATAGAAACCCGCAATTGTAAAGTCAAACAAATGAATAAAAGCGAGATGAAAACAGCCTATATTAGCAGTGTATCACATGAGCTGACTGACCGTGAAGATGATAGAAACAGCATGCAAAGTTGATAAAAGCGTTCAAAACGTTGGCGGAGTTGCATGTATATATAACCTAAGTCATTGGAATGCCAACCCCGCAGATAAATTTCGAAAACATTAAGTATATGTCTAGAAAATTCCCGATATGTAAGCAGATTATCGCAACTGCGAACCAAAAATCGAAGACAAACTGCTTACAAAGTTATGAAAAGCGATTGCAAAGTTTGTAGATTCGTTTGGCAATGTTACATATGATATTATATTGACGGGTTCCATAGTCAAAAGTTCGAAAACGTAAATACATATTTCGCACATTGCCGTTAAAGTAGCGTACTATCACTCGGAGCATGTAGAGGTCAAAGGTCAATTCAAGAAGTTACTTGTACAAAAGCTATCAAGTTTAAAACAGTTTCAAAAATGAAATAGTCGCTAATTCGAGTATATTTCAAATTACGTAAGCAGTAGTGTGGGTAGGTGAAGAGACAAAGTTTAAAGTTAAGCTCAATCGGGCATGGTTAGTTCTTGCATGGGAGACTGCCTGAGAAAACCAGCTGGGGATTTTTTTTGGTTTCATCACATACATATCAAAGATATGAGACAACGTTCGTGCATCTTTTTTTTCACTGTGATGTTAATCATTTTTAGTAGAAAGACATGGAAATCTAGGCTTGTTTTCAAATTCATGAACATTTTTCAATTTCTCTATTATTTTCGGAGAACAAGATGGTGACGCTGTCGGCACATAGTGGAGTTTGACCAGTTAACTTACCGTGAAAAGTCGTACAAAGTGAACGCAAAGTTGTGCAAAGTGATTACAAAGTTTGTAGATGTATTTGTATGTTTGACCTAAGTTGTTGGCATATAGAAACCCGCAATTGTAAAGTCAAACAAATGAATAAAAGCGAGATGAAAACAGCCTATATTAGCAGTGTATCACATGAGCTGACTGACCGTAAAGATGATAGAAACAGCATGCAAAGTTGATAAAAGCGTTCAAAACGTTGGCGGAGTTGCATGTATATATAACCTAAGTCATTGGAATGCCAACCCCGCAGTTAAATTTCGAAAACATTAAGTATATGTCTAGAAAATTCCCGATATGTAAGCAGATTATCGCAACTGCGAACCGAAAATCGAAGACAAAATGCTTACAAAGTTATGAAAAGCGATTGCAAAGTTTGTAGATTCGTTTGGCAATGTTACATATGATATTATATTGACGGGTTCCATAGTCAAAAGTTCGAAAACGTAAATACATATTTCGCACATTGCCGTTAAAGTAGCGTACTATCACTCGGAGCATGTAGAGGTCAAAGGTCAATTCAAGAAGTTACTTGTACAAAAGCTATCAAGTTTAAAACAGTTTCAAAAATGAAATAGTCGCTAATTCGAGTATATTTTAAATTACGTAAGCAGTAGTGTGGGTAGGTGAAGAGACAAAGTTTAAAGTTAAACTCAATCGGGCATGGTTAGTTCTTGCATGGGAGACTGCCTGAGAAAACCAGCTCGGGATTTTTTTTGGTTTCATCACATACATATCAAAGATATGAGACAACGTTCGTGCATCTTTTTTTTCACTGTGATGTTAACCATTTTTAGTAGAAAGACATGGAAATCTAGGCTTGTTTTCAAATTCATGAACATTTTTCAATTTCCCTATTATTTTCGGAGAACAAGATGGTGACGCTGTCGGCACATAGTGGAGTTTGACCAGTTAACTTACCGTGAAAAGTCGTACAAAGTGAACGCAAAGTTGTGCAATGTGATTACAAAGTTTGTAGATGTATTTGTATGTTTGTCCTAAGTTGTTGGCATATAGAAACCCGCAATTGTAAAGTCAAACAAATGAATAAAAGCGAGATGAAAACAGCCTATATTAGCAGTGTATCACATGAGCTGACTGACCGTAAAGATGATAGAAACAGCATGCAAAGTTGATAAAAGCGTTCAAAACGTTGGCGGAGTTGCATGTATATATAACCTAAGTCATTGGAATGCCAACCCCGCAGTTAAATTTCGAAAACATTAAGTATATGTCTAGAAAATTCCCGATATGTAAGCAGATTATCGCAACTGCGAACCGAAAATCGAAGACAAACTGCTTACAAAGTTATGAAAAGCGATTGCAAAGTTTGTAGATTCGTTTGGCAATGTTACATATGATATTATATTGACGGGTTCCATAGTCAAAAGTTCGAAAACGTAAATATTGCCGTTAAAGTAGCGTACTATCACTCGGAGCATGTAGAGGTCAAAGGTCAATTCAAGAAGTTACTTGTACAAAAGCTATCAAGTTTAAAACAGTTTCAAAAATGAAATTGTCGCTAATTCGAGTATATTTCAAATTACGTAAGCAGTAGTGTGGGTAGGTGAAGAGACAAAGTTTAAAGTTAAGCTCAATCGGGCATGGTTAGTTCTTGCATGGGAGACAGCCTGAGAAAACCAGCTGGGGATTTTTTTTGGTTTCATCACATACATATCAAAGATATGAGACAACGTTCGTGCATCTTTTTTTTCACTGTGATGTTAATCATTTTTAGTAGAAAGACATGGAAATCTAGGCTTGTTTTCAAATTCATGAACATTTTTCAATTTTCCTAATATTTTCGGAGAACAAGATGGTGATGCTGTCGGCACATAGTGGAGTTTGACCAGTTAACTTACCGTGAAAAGTCGTACAAAGTGAACGCAAAGTTGTGCAAAGTGATTACAAAGTTTGTAGATGTATTTGTATGTTTGACCTAAGTTGTTGGCATATAGAAACCCGCAATTGTAAAGTCACACAAATGAATAAAAGCGAGATGAAAACAGCCTATATTAGCAGAGTATCACATGAGCTGACTGACCATAAAGATGATAGAAACAGCATGCAAAGTTGATAAAAGCGTTCTAAACGTTGGCGGAGTTGCATGTATATATAACCTAAGTCATTGGAATGCCAACCCCGCAGTTAAATTTCGAAACCATTAAGTATATGTCTAGAAAATTCCCGATATGTAAGCAGATTATCGCAACTGCGAACCGAAAATCGAAGACAAACTGCTTACAAAGTCATGAAAAGCGATTGCAAAGTTTGTGGATTCGTTTGGCAATGTTACATATGATATTATATTGACGGGTTCCATAGTCAAAAGTTCGAAAACGTAAATACATATTTCGCACATTGCCGTTAAAGTAGCGTACTATCACTCGGAGCATGTAGAGGTCATAGGTCAATTCAAGAAGTTAGTTGTACAAAAGCTATCAAGTTTAAAACAGATTCAAAAATGAAATAGTCGCTAATTCGGGTATATTTCGAATTACGTAAGCAGTAGTGTGGGTAGGTGAAGAGACAAAGTTTAAAGTTAAGCTCAATCGGGCATGGTTAGTTCTTGCATGGGAGACTGCCTGAGAAAACCAGGTGGGGATATTTTTTGGTTTCATCACATACATATCAAAGATATGAGACAACGTTCGTGCATCTTATTTTTCACCGTGATGTTAATCATTTTTAGTAGAAAGACATGGAAATCTAGGCTTGTTTTCAAATTCATGAACATTTTTCAATTTCCCTATTATTTTCGGAGAACAAGATGGTGATGCTGTCGGCACATAGTGGAGTTTGACCAGTTAACTTACCGTGAAAAGTCGTACAAAGTGAACGCAAAGTTGTGCAAAGTGATTACAAAGTTTGTAGATGTATTTGTATGTTTGACCTAAGTTGTTGGCATATAGAAACCCGCAATTGTAAAGTCACACAAATGAATAAAAGCGAGATGAAAACAGCCTATGTTAGCAGAGTATCACATGAGCTGACTGACCATAAAGATGATAGAAACAGCATGCAAAGTTGATAAAAGCGTTCAAAACGTTGGCGGAGTTGCATGTATATATAACCTAAGTCATTGGAATGCCAACCCCGCAGTTAAATTTCGAAAACATTAAGTATATGTCTAGAAAATTCCCGATATGTAAGCAGATTATCGCAACTGCGAACCGAAAATCGAAGACAAACTGCTTACAAAGTTATGAAAAGCGATTGCAAAGTTTGTAGATTCGTTTGGCAATGTTACATATGATATTATATTGACGGGTTCCATAGTCAAAAGTTCGAAAACGTAAATACATATTTCGCACATTGCCGTTAAAGTAGCGTACTATCACTCGGAGCATGTAGAGGTCATAGGTCAATTCAAGAAGTTACTTGTACAAAAGCTATCAAGTTTAAAACAGTTTCAAAAATGAAATAGTCGCTAATTCGAGTATATTTCAAATTACGTAAGCAGTAGTGTGGGTAGGTGAAGAGACAAAGTTTAAAGTTAAGCTCAATCGGGCATGGTTAGTTCTTGCATGGGAGACTGCCTGAGAAAACCAGCTGGGGATTTTTTTTGGTTTCATCACATACATATCAAAGATATGAGACAACGTTCGTGCATCTTTTTTTCACTGTGATGTTAATCATTTTTAGTAGAAAGACATGGAAATCTAGGCTTGTTTTCAAATTCATGAACATTTTTCAATTTCCCTATTATTTTCGGAGAACAAGATGGTGACGCTGTCGGCACATAGTGGAGTTTGACCAGTTAACTTACCGTGAAAAGTCGTACAAAGTGAACGCAAAGTTGTGCAAAGTGATTACAAAGTTTGTAGATGTATTTGTATGTTTGACCTAAGTTGTTGGCATATAGAAACCCGCAATTGTAAAGTCAAACAAATGAATAAAAGCGAGATGAAAACAGCCTATATTAGCAGTGTATCACATGAGCTGACTGACCGTAAAGATGATAGAAACAGCATGCAAAGTTGATAAAAGCGTTCAAAACGTTGGCGGAGTTGCATGTATATATAACATAAGTCATTGGAATGCCAACCCCGCAGTTAAATTTCGAAAACATTAAGTATATGTCTAGAAAATTCCCGATATGTAAGCAGATTATCGCAACTGCGAACCGAAAATCGAAGACAAACCGCTTACAAAGTTATGAAAAGCGATTGCAAAGTTTGTAGATTCGTTTGGCAATGTTACATATGATATTATATTGACGGGTTCCATAGTCAAAAGTTCGAAAACGTAAATACATATTTCGCACATTGCCGTTAAAGTAGCGTACTATCACTCGGAGCATGTAGAGGTCATAGGTCAATTCAAGAAGTTAATTGTACAAAAGCTATCAAGTTTAAAACAGTTTCAAAAATGAAATTGTCGCTAATTCGAGTATATTTCAAATTACGTAAGCAGTAGTGTGGGTAGGTGAAGAGACAAAGTTTAAAGTTAAGCTCAATCGGGCATGGTTAGTTCTTGCATGGGAGACTGCCTGAGAAAACCAGCTGGGGATTTTTTTTGGTTTCATCACATACATATCAAAGATATGAGACAACGTTCGTGCAACTTTTTTTTCACCGTGATGTTAATCATTTTTAGTAGAAAGACATGGAAATCTAGGCTTGTTTTCAAATTCATGAACATTTTTCAATTTCCCTATTATTTTCGGAGAACAAGTTGGTAACGCTGTCGGCACATAGTGGAGTTTGACCAGTTAACATACCGTGAAAAGTCGTACAAAGTGAACGCAAAGTTGTGCAAAGTGATTACAAAGTTTGTAGATGTATTTGTATGTTTGACCTAAGTTGTTGGCATATAGAAACCCGCAATTGTAAAGTCAAACAAATGAATAAAAGCGAGATGAAAACAGCCTATATTAGCAGTGTATCACATGAGCTGACTGACCATGAAGATGATAGAAACAGCATGCAAAGTTGATAAAAGCGTTCAAAACGTTGGCGGAGTTGCATGTATATATAACCTAAGTCATTGGAATGCCAACCCCGCAGATAAATTTCGAAAACATTAAGTATATGTCTAGAAAATTCCCGATATGTAAGCAGATTATCGCAACTGCGAACCGAAAATCGAAGACAAACTGCTTACAAAGTTATGAAAAGCGATTGCAAAGTTTGTAGATTCGTTTGGCAATGTTACATATGATATTATATTGACGGGTTCCATAGTCAAAAGTTCGAAAACGTAAATACATATTTCGCACATTGCCGTTAAAGTAGCGTACTATCACTCGGAGCATGTAGAGGTCAAAGGTCAATTCAAGAAGTTACTTGTACAAAAGCTATCAAGTTTAAAACAGTTTCAAAAATGAAATAGTCGCTAATTCGAGTATATTTCAAATTACGTAAGCAGTAGTGTGGGTAGGTGAAGAGACAAAGTTTAAAGTTAAGCTCAATCGGGCATGGTTAGTTCTTGCATGGGAGACTGCCTGAGAAAACCAGCTGGGGATTTTTTTTGGTTTCATCACATACATATCAAAGATATGAGACAACGTTCGTGCATCTTTTTTTTCACTGTGATGTTAATCATTTTTAGTAGAAAGACATGGAAATCTAGACTTGTTTTCAAATTCATGAACATTTTTCAATTTCCCTATTATTTTCGGAGAACAAGATGGTGACGCTGTCGGCACATAGTGGAGTTTGACCAGTTAACTTACCGTGAAAAGTCGTACAAAGTGAACGCAAAGTTGTGCAAAGTGATTACAAAGTTTGTAGATGTATTTGTATGTTTGACCTAAGTTGTTGGCATATAGAAACCCGCAATTGTAAAGTAAAACAAATGAATAAAAGCGAGATGAAAACAGCCTATATTAGCAGTGTATCACATGAGCTGACTGACCGTAAAGATGATAGAAACAGCATGCAAAGTTGATAAAAGCGTTCAAAACGTTGGCGGAGTTGCATGTATATATAACCTAAGTCATTGGAATGCCAACCCCGCAGTTAAATTTCGAAAACATTAAGTATATGTCTAGAAAATTCCCGATATGTAAGCAGATTATCGCAACTGCGAACCGAAAATCGAAGACAAACTGCTCACAAAGTTATGAAAAGCGATTGCAAAGTTTGTAGATTCGTTTGGCAATGTTACATATGATATTATATTGACGGGTTCCATAGTCAAAAGTTCGAAAACGTAAATACATATTTCGCACATTGCCGTTAAAGTAGCGTACTATCACTCGGAGCATGTAGAGGTCAAAGGTCAATTCAAGAAGTTACTTGTACAAAAGCTATCAAGTTTAAAACAGTTTCAAAAATGAAATAGTCGCTAATTCGAGTATATTTCAAATTACGTAAGCAGTAGTGTGGGTAGGTGAAGAGATAAAGTTTAAAGTTAAGCTCAATCGGGCATGGTTAGTTCTTGCATGGGAGACTGCCTGAGAAAACCAGCTGGGGATTTTTTTTGGTTTCATCACATACATATCAAAGATATGAGACAACGTTCGTGCATCTTTTTTTTCACTGTGATGTTAATCATTTTTAGTAGAAAGACATGGAAATCTAGACTTGTTTTCAAATTCATGAACATTTTTCAATTTCCCTATTATTTTCGGAGGACAAGATGGTGACGCTGTCGGCACATAGTGGAGTTTGACCAGTTAACTTACCGTGAAAAGTCGTACAAAGTGAACGCAAAGTTGTGCAAAGTGATTACAAAGTTTGTAGATGTATTTGTATGTTTGACCTAAGTTGTTGGCATATAGAAACCCGCAATTGTAAAGTCAAACAAATGAATAAAAGCGAGATGAAAACAGCCTATATTAGCAGTGTATCACATGAGCTGACTGACCGTAAAGATGATAGAAACAGCATGCAAAGTTGATAAAAGCGTTCAAAACGTTGGCGGAGTTGCATGTATATATAACCTAAGTCATTGGAATGCCAACCCCGCAGTTAAATTTCGAAAACATTAAGTATATGTCTAAAAAATTCCCGATATGTAAGCAGATTATCGCAACTGCGAACCGAAAATCGAAGACAAAATGCTTACAAAGTTATGAAAAGCGATTGCAAAGTTTGTAGATTCGTTTGGCAATGTTACATATGATATTATATTGACGGGTTCCATAGTCAAAAGTTCGAAAACGTAAATACATATTTCGCACATTGCCGTTAAAGTAGCGTACTATCACTCGGAGCATGTAGAGGTCAAAGGTCAATTCAAGAAGTTACTTGTACAAAAGCTATCAAGTTTAAAACAGTTTCAAAAATGAAATAGTCGCTAATTCGAGTATATTTCAAATTACGTAAGCAGTAGTGTGGGTAGGTGAAGAGACAAAGTTTAAAGTTAAGCTCAATCGGGCATGGTTAGTTCTTGCATGGGAGACTGCCTGAGAAAACCAGCTGGGGATTTTTTTTGGTTTCATCACATACATATCAAAGATATGAGACAACGTTCGTGCATCTTTTTTTTCACTGTGATGTTAATCATTTTTAGTAGAAAGACATGGAAATCTAGGCTTGTTTTCAAATTCATGAACATTTTTCAATTTCCCTATTATTTTCGGAGAACAAGATGGTGACGCTGTCGGCACATAGTGGAGTTTGACCAGTTAACTTACCGTGAAAAGTCGTACAAAGTGAACGCAAAGTTGTGCAAAGTGATTACAAAGTTTGTAGATGTATTTGTATGTTTGACCTAAGTTGTTGGCATATAGAAACCCGCAATTGTAAAGTCAAACAAATGAATAAAAGCGAGATGAAAACAGCCTATATTAGCAGTGTATCACATGAGCTGACTGACCGTAAAGACGATAGAAACAGCATGCAAAGTTGATAAAAGCGTTCAAAACGTTGGCGGAGTTGCATGTATATATAACCTAAGTCATTGGAATGCCAACCCCGCAGTTAAATTTCGAAAACATTAAGTATATGTCTAGAAAATTCCCGATATGTAAGCAGATTATCGCAACTGCGAACCGAAAATCGAAGACAAACTGCTTACAAAGTTATGAAAAGCGATTGCAAAGTTTGTAGATTCGTTTGGCAATGTTACATATGATATTATATTGACGGGTTCCATAGTCAAAAGTTAGAAAACGTAAATATTGCCGTTAAAGTAGCGTACTATCACTCGGAGCATGTAGAGGTCAATTCAAGAAGTTACTTGTACAAAAGCTATCAAGTTTAAAACAGTTTCAAAAATGAAATTGTCGCTAATTCGAGTATATTTCAAATTACGTAAGCAGTAGTGTGGGTAGGTGAAGAGACAAAGTTTAAAGTTAAGCTCAATCGGGCATGGTTAGTTCTTGCATGGGAGACAGCCTGAGAAAACCAGCTGGGGATTTTTTTTGGTTTCATCACATACATATCAAAGATATGAGACAACGTTCGTGCATCTTTTTTTTCACTGTGATGTTAATCATTTTTAGTAGAAAGACATGGAAATCTAGGCTTGTTTTCAAATTCATGAACATTTTTCAATTTCCCTATTATTTTCGGAGAACAAGATGGTGATGCTGTCGGCACATAGTGGAGTTTGACCAGTTAACTTACCGTGAAAAGTCGTACAAAGTGAACGCAAAGTTGTGCAAAGTGATTACAAAGTTTGTAGATGTATTTGTATGTTTGACCTAAGTTGTTGGCATATAGAAACCCGCAATTGTAAAGTCAAACAAATGAATAAAAGCGAGATGAAAACAGCCTATATTAGCAGTGTATCACATGAGCTGACTGACCGTAAAGATGATAGAAACAGCATGCAAAGTTGATAAAAGCGTTCAAAACGTTGGCGGAGTTGCATGTATATATAACCTAAGTCATTGGAATGCCAACCCCGCAGTTAAATTTCGAAAACATTAAGTATATGTCTAGAAAATTCCCGATATGTAAGCAGATTATCGCAACTGCGAACCGAAAATCGAAGACAAAATGCTTACAAAGTTATGAAAAGCGATTGCAAAGTTTGTAGATTCGTTTGGCAATGTTACATATGATATTATATTGACGGGTTCCATAGTCAAAAGTTCGAAAACGTAAATACATATTTCGCACATTGCCGTTAAAGTAGCGTACTATCACTCGGAGCATGTAGAGGTCAAAGGTCAATTCAAGAAGTTACTTGTACAAAAGCTATCAAGTTTAAAACAGTTTCAAAAATGAAATAGTCGCTAATTCGATTATATTTCAAATTACGTAAGCAGTAGTGTGGGTAGGTGAAGAGACAAAGTTTAAAGTTAAGCTCAATCGGGCATGGTTAGTTCTTGCATGGGAGACTGCCTGAGAAAACCAGCTGGGGATTTTTTTTGGTTTCATCACATACATATCAAAGATATGAGACAACGTTCGTGCAACTTTTTTTTCACCGTGATGTTAATCATTTTTAGTAGAAAGACATGGAAATCTAGGCTTGTTTTCAAATTCATGAACATTTTTCAATTTCCCTATTATTTTCGGAGAACAAGATGGTGACGCTGTCGGCACATAGTGGAGTTTGACCAGTTAACTTACCGTGAAAAGTCGTACAAAGTGAACGCAAAGTTGTGCAAAGTGATTACAAAGTTTGTAGATGTATTTGTATGTTTGACCTAAGTTGTTGGCATATAGAAACCCGCAATTGTAAAGTCAAACAAATGAATAAAAGCGAGATGAAAACAGCCTATATTAGCAGTGTATCACATGAGCTGACTGACCGTAAAGACGATAGAAACAGCATGCAAAGTTGATAAAAGCGTTCAAAACGTTGGCGGAGTTGCATGTATATATAACCTAAGTCATTGGAATGCCAACCCCGCAGTTAAATTTCGAAAACATTAAGTATATGTCTAGAAAATTCCCGATATGTAAGCAGATTATCGCAACTGCGAACCGAAAATCGAAGACAAACTGCTTACAAAGTTATGAAAAGCGATTGCAAAGTTTGTAGATTCGTTTGGCAATGTTACATATGATATTATATTGACGGGTTCCATAGTCAAAAGTTAGAAAACGTAAATATTGCCGTTAAAGTAGCGTACTATCACTCGGAGCATGTAGAGGTCAATTCAAGAAGTTACTTGTACAAAAGCTATCAAGTTTAAAACAGTTTCAAAAATGAAATTGTCGCTAATTCGAGTATATTTCAAATTACGTAAGCAGTAGTGTGGGTAGGTGAAGAGACAAAGTTTAAAGTTAAGCTCAATCGGGCATGGTTAGTTCTTGCATGGGAGACAGCCTGAGAAAACCAGCTGGGGATTTTTTTTGGTTTCATCACATACATATCAAAGATATGAGACAACGTTCGTGCATCTTTTTTTTCACTGTGATGTTAATCATTTTTAGTAGAAAGACATGGAAATCTAGGCTTGTTTTCAAATTCATGAACATTTTTCAATTTCCCTATTATTTTCGGAGAACAAGATGGTGATGCTGTCGGCACATAGTGGAGTTTGACCAGTTAACTTACCGTGAAAAGTCGTACAAAGTGAACGCAAAGTTGTGCAAAGTGATTACAAAGTTTGTAGATGTATTTGTATGTTTGACCTAAGTTTTTGGCATATAGAAACCCGCAATTGTAAAGTCAAACAAATGAATAAAAGCGAGATGAAAACAGCCTATATTAGCAGTGTATCACATGAGCTGACTGACCGTAAAGATGATAGAAACAGCATGCAAAGTTGATAAAAGCGTTCAAAACGTTGGCGGAGTTGCATGTATATATAACCTAAGTCATTGGAATGCCAACCCCGCAGTTAAATTTCGAAAACATTAAGTATATGTCTAGAAAATTCCCGATATGTAAGCAGATTATCGCAACTGCGAACCGAAAATCGAAGACAAAATGCTTACAAAGTTATGAAAAGCGATTGCAAAGTTTGTAGATTCATTTGGCAATGTTACATATGATATTATATTGACGGGTTCCATAGTCAAAAGTTCGAAAACGTAAATACATATTTCGCACATTGCCGTTAAAGTAGCGTACTATCACTCGGAGCATGTAGAGGTCAAAGGTCAATTCAAGAAGTTACTTGTACAAAAGCTATCAAGTTTAAAACAGTTTCAAAAATGAAATATTCGCTAATTCGATTATATTTCAAATTACGTAAGCAGTAGTGTGGGTAGGTGAAGAGACAAAGTTTAAAGTTAAGCTCAATCGGGCATGGTTAGTTCTTGCATGGGAGACTGCCTGAGAAAACCAGCTGGGGATTTTTTTTGGTTTCATCACATACATATCAAAGATATGAGACAACGTTCGTGCAACTTTTTTTTCACCGTGATGTTAATCATTTTTAGTAGAAAGACATGGAAATCTAGGCTTGTTTTCAAATTCATGAACATTTTTCAATTTCCCTATTATTTTCGGAGAACAAGTTGGTAACGCTGTCGGCACATAGTGGAGTTTGACCAGTTAACATACCGTGAAAAGTCGTACAAAGTGAACGCAAAGTTGTGCAAAGTGATTACAAAGTTTGTAGATGTATTTGTATGTTTGACCTAAGTTGTTGGCATATAGAAACCCGCAATTGTAAAGTCAAACAAATGAATAAAAGCGAGATGAAAACAGCCTATATTAGCAGTGTATCACATGAGCTGACTGACCATGAAGATCATAGAAACAGCATGCAAAGTTGATAAAAGCGTTCAAAACGTTGGCGGAGTTGCATGTATATATAACCTAAGTCATTGGAATGCCAACCCCGCAGATAAATTTCGAAAACATTAAGTATATGTCTAGAAAATTCCCGATATGTAAGCAGATTATCGCAACTGCGAACCGAAAATCGAAGACAAACTGCTTACAAAGTTATGAAAAGCGATTGCAAAGTTTGTAGATTCGTTTGGCAATGTTACATATGATATTATATTGACGGGTTCCATAGTCAAAAGTTCGAAAACGTAAATACATATTTCGCACATTGCCGTTAAAGTAGCGTACTATCACTCGGAGCATGTAGAGGTCAAAGGTCAATTCAAGAAGTTACTTGTACAAAAGCTATCAAGTTTAAAACAGTTTCAAAAATGAAATAGTCGCTAATTCGAGTATATTTCAAATTACGTAAGCAGTAGTGTGGGTAGGTGAAGAGACAAAGTTTAAAGTTAAGCTCAATCGGGCATGGTTAGTTCTTGCATGGGAGACTGCCTGAGAAAACCAGCTGGGGATTTTTTTTGGTTTCATCACATACATATCAAAGATATGAGACAACGTTCGTGCATCTTTTTTTTCACTGTGATGTTAATCATTTTTAGTAGAAAGACATGGAAATCTAGACTTGTTTTCAAATTCATGAACATTTTTCAATTTCCCTATTATTTTCGGAGAACAAGATGGTGACGCTGTCGGCACATAGTGGAGTTTGACCAGTTAACTTACCGTGAAAAGTCGTACAAAGTGAACGCAAAGTTGTGCAAAGTGATTACAAAGTTTGTAGATGTATTTGTATGTTTGACCTAAGTTGTTGGCATATAGAAACCCGCAATTGTAAAGTCAAACAAATGAATAAAAGCGAGATGAAAACAGCCTATATTAGCAGTGTATCACATGAGCTGACTGACCGTAAAGATGATAGAAACAGCATGCAAAGTTGATAAAAGCGTTCAAAACGTTGGCGGAGTTGCATGCATATATAACCTAAGTCATTGGAATGCCAACCCCGCAGTTAAATTTCGAAAACATTAAGTATATGTCTAGAAAATTCCCGATATGTAAGCAGATTATCGCAACTGCGAACCGAAAATCGAAGACAAACTGCTCACAAAGTTATGAAAAGCGATTGCAAAGTTTGTAGATTCGTTTGGCAATGTTACATATGATATTATATTGACGGGTTCCATAGTCAAAAGTTCGAAAACGTAAATACATATTTCGCACATTGCCGTTAAAGTAGCGTACTATCACTCGGAGCATGTAGAGGTCAAAGGTCAATTCAAGAAGTTACTTGTACAAAAGCTATCAAGTTTAAAACAGTTTCAAAAATGAAATAGTCGCTAATTCGAGTATATTTCAAATTACGTAAGCAGTAGTGTGGGTAGGTGAAGAGATAAAGTTTAAAGTTAAGCTCAATCGGGCATGGTTAGTTCTTGCATGGGAGACTGCTTGAGAAAACCAGCTGGGGATTTTTTTTGGTTTCATCACATACATATCAAAGATATGAGACAACGTTCGTGCATCTTTTTTTTCACTGTGATGTTAATCATTTTTAGTAGAAAGACATGGAAATCTAGGCTTGTTTTCAAATTCATGAACATTTTTCAATTTCCCTATTATTTTCGGAGGACAAGATGGTGACGCTGTCGGCACATAGTGGAGTTTGACCAGTTAACTTACCGTGAAAAGTCGTACAAAGTGAACGCAAAGTTGTGCAAAGTGATTACAAAGTTTGTAGATGTATTTGTATGTTTGACCTAAGTTGTTGGCATATAGAAACCCGCAATTGTAAAGTCAAACAAATGAATAAAAGCGAGATGAAAACAGCCTATATTAGCAGTGTATCACATGAGCTGACTGACCGTAAAGATGATAGAAACAGCATGCAAAGTTGATAAAAGCGTTCAAAACGTTGGCGGAGTTGCATGTATATATAACCTAAGTCATTGGAATGCCAACCCCGCAGTTAAATTTCGAAAACATTAAGTATATGTCTAGAAAATTCCCGATATGTAAGCATATTATCGCAACTGCGAACCGAAAATCGAAGACAAACTGCTTACAAAGTTATGAAAAGCGATTGCAAAGTTTGTAGATTCGTTTGGCAATGTTACATATGATATTATTATGACGGGTTCCATAGTCAAAAGTTCGAAAACGTAAATACATATTTCGCACATTGCCGTTAAAGTAGCGTACTATCACTCGGAGCATGTAGAGGTCATAGGTCAATTCAAGAAGTTACTTGTACAAAAGCTATCAAGTTTAAAACAGTTTCAAATATGAAATAGTCGCTAATTCGAGTATATTTCCAATTACGTAAGCACTAGTGTGGGTAGGTGAAGAGACAAAGTTTAAAGTTAAACTCAATCGGGCATGGTTAGTTCTTGCATGGGAGACTGCCTGAGAAAACCAGCTCGGGATTTTTTTTGGTTTCATCACATACATATCAAAGATATGAGACAACGTTCGTGCATCTTTTTTTCACTGTGATGTTAATCATTTTTAGTAGAAAGACATGGAAATTTAGGCTTGTTTTCAAATTCATGAACATTTTTCAATTTCCTTATTATTTTCGGAGAACATGTTGGTAACGCTGTCGGTACATAGTGGAGTTTGACCAGTTAACTTACCGTGAAAAGTCGTACAAAGTGAACGCAAAGTTGTGCAAAGTGATTACAAAGTTTGTAGAAGAATTTGTATGTTTGACCTAAGTTGTTGGCATATAGAAACCCGCAATTGTAAAGTCACACAAATGAATAAAAGCGAGATGAAAACAGCCTATATTAGCAGAGTATCACATGAGCTGACTGACCATAAAGATGATAGAAACAGCATGCAAAGTTGATAAAAGCGTTCAAAACGTTGGCGGAGTTGCATGTATATATAACCTAAGTCATTGGAATGCCAACCCCGCAGTTAAATTTCGAAAACATTAAGTATATGTCTAAAAAATTCCCGATATGTAAGCAGATTATCGCAACTGCGAACCGAAAATCGAAGACAAAATGCTTACAAAGTTATGAAAAGCGATTGCAAAGTTTGTAGATTCGTTTGGCAATGTTACATATGATATTATATTGACGGGTTCCATAGTCAAAAGTTCGAAAACGTAAATACATATTTCGCACATTGCCGTTAAAGTAGCGTACTATCACTCGGAGCATGTAGAGGTCAAAGGTCAATTCAAGAAGTTACTTGTACAAAAGCTATCAAGTTTAAAACAGTTTCAAAAATGAAATAGTCGCTAATTCGAGTATATTTCAAATTACGTAAGCAGTAGTGTGGGTAGGTGAAGAGACAAAGTTTAAAGTTAAGCTCAATCGGGCATGGTTAGTTCTTGCATGGGAGACTGCCTGAGAAAACCAGCTGGGGATTTTTTTTGGTTTCATCACATACATATCAAAGATATGAGACAACGTTCGTGCATCTTTTTTTTCACTGTGATGTTAATCATTTTTAGTAGAAAGACATGGAAATCTAGGCTTGTTTTCAAATTCATGAACATTTTTCAATTTCCCTATTATTTTCGGAGAACAAGATGGTGACGCTGTCGGCACATAGTGGAGTTTGACCAGTTAACTTACCGTGAAAAGTCGTACAAAGTGAACGCAAAGTTGTGCAAAGTGATTACAAAGTTTGTAGATGTATTTGTATGTTTGACCTAAGTTGTTGGCATATAGAAACCCGCAATTGTAAAGTCAAACAAATGAATAAAAGCGAGATGAAAACAGCCTATATTAGCAGTGTATCACATGAGCTGACTGACCGTAAAGACGATAGAAACAGCATGCAAAGTTGATAAAAGCGTTCAAAACGTTGGCGGAGTTGCATGTATATATAACCTAAGTCATTGGAATGCCAACCCCGCAGTTAAATTTCGAAAACATTAAGTATATGTCTAGAAAATTCCCGATATGTAAGCAGATTATCGCAACTGCGAACCGAAAATCGAAGACAAACTGCTTACAAAGTTATGAAAAGCGATTGCAAAGTTTGTAGATTCGTTTGGCAATGTTACATATGATATTATATTGACGGGTTCCATAGTCAAAAGTTAGAAAACGTAAATATTGCCGTTAAAGTAGCGTACTATCACTCGGAGCATGTAGAGGTCAATTCAAGAAGTTACTTGTACAAAAGCTATCAAGTTTAAAACAGTTTCAAAAATGAAATTGTCGCTAATTCGAGTATATTTCAAATTACGTAAGCAGTAGTGTGGGTAGGTGAAGAGACAAAGTTTAAAGTTAAGCTCAATCGGGCATGGTTAGTTCTTGCATGGGAGACAGCCTGAGAAATCCAGCTGGGGATTTTTTTTGGTTTCATCACATACATATCAAAGATATGAGACAACGTTCGTGCATCTTTTTTTTCACTGTGATGTTAATCATTTTTAGTAGAAAGACATGGAAATCTAGGCTTGTTTTCAAATTCATGAACATTTTTCAATTTCCCTATTATTTTCGGAGAACAAGATGGTGATGCTGTCGGCACATAGTGGAGTTTGACCAGTTAACTTACCGTGAAAAGTCATACAAAGTGAACGCAAAGTTGTGCAAAGTGATTACAAAGTTTGTAGATGTATTTGTATGTTTGACCTAAGTTGTTGGCATATAGAAACCCGCAATTGTAAAGTCAAACAAATGAATAAAAGCGAGATGAAAACAGCCTATATTAGCAGTGTATCACATGAGCTGACTGACCGTAAAGATGATAGAAACAGCATGCAAAGTTGATAAAAGCGTTCAAAACGTTGGCGGAGTTGCATGTATATATAACCTAAGTCATTGGAATGCCAACCCCGCAGTTAAATTTCGAAAACATTAAGTATATGTCTAGAAAATTCCCGATATGTAAGCATATTATCGCAACTGCGAACCGAAAATCGAAGACAAACTGCTTACAAAGTTATGAAAAGCGATTGCAAAGTTTGTAGATTCGTTTGGCAATGTTACATATGATATTATTATGACGGGTTCCATAGTCAAAAGTTCGAAAACGTAAATACATATTTCGCACATTGCCGTTAAAGTAGCGTACTATCACTCGGAGCATGTAGAGGTCATAGGTCAATTCAAGAAGTTACTTGTACAAAAGCTATCAAGTTTAAAACAGTTTCAAATATGAAATAGTCGCTAATTCGAGTATATTTCCAATTACGTAAGCACTAGTGTGGGTAGGTGAAGAGACAAAGTTTAAAGTTAAACTCAATCGGGCATGGTTAGTTCTTGCATGGGAGACTGCCTGAGAAAACCAGCTGAGGATTTTTTTAGGTTTCATCACATACATATCAAAGATATGAGACAACGTTCGTGCATCTCTTTTTTCACTGTGATGTTAATCATTTTTAGTAGAAAGACATGGAAATTTAGGCTTGTTTTCAAATTCATGATCATTTTTCAATTTCCTTATTATTTTCGGAGAACAATTTGGTGACGCTGTCGGTACATAGTGGAGTTTGACCAGTTAACTTACCGTGAAAAGTCGTACAAAGTGAACGCAAAGTTGTGCAAAGTGATTACAAAGTTTGTAGATGTATTTGTATGTTTGACCTAAGTTGTTAGCATATAGAAACCCGCAATTGTAAAGTCAAACAAATGAATAAAAGCGAGATGAAAACAGCCTATATTAGCAGAGTATCACATGAGCTGACTGACCATAAAGATGATAGAAACAGCATGCAAAGTTGATAAAGGCGTTCAAAACGTTGGCGGAGTTGCATGTATATATAACCTAAGTCATTGGAATGCCAACCCCGCAGTTAAATTTCGAAAACATTAAGTATATGTCTAGAAAATTCCCGATATGTAAGCAGATTATCGCAACTGCGAACCGAAAATCGAAGACAAACTGCTTACAAAGTTATGAAAAGCGATTGCAAAGTTTGTAGATTCGTTTGGCAATGTTACATATGATATTATATTGACGGGTTCCATAGTCAAAAGTTCGAAAACGTAAATACATTTTTCGCACATTGCCGTTAAAGTAGCGTACTATCACTCGGAGCATGTAGAGGTCATAGGTCAATTCAAGAAGTTACTTGTACAAAAGCTATCAAGTTTAAAACAGTTTCAAATATGAAATAGTCGCTAATTCAAGTATATTTCCAATTACGTAAGCACTAGTGTGGGTAGGTGAAGAGACAAAGTTTAAAGTTAAACTCAATCGGGCATGGTTAGTTCTTGCATGGGAGACTGCCTGAGAAAACCAGCTGAGGATTTTTTTAGGTTTCATCACATACATATCAAAGATATGAGACAACGTTCGTGCATCTCTTTTTTCACTGTGATGTTAATCATTTTTAGTAGAAAGACATGGAAATTTAGGCTTGTTTTCAAATTCATGATCATTTTTCAATTTCCTTATTATTTTCGGAGAACAATTTGGTGACGCTGTCGGTACATAGTGGAGTTTGACCAGTTAACTTACCGTGAAAAGTCGTACAAAGTGAACGCAAAGTTGTGCAAAGTGATTACAAAGTTTGTAGATGTATTTGTATGTTTGACCTAAGTTGTTGGCATATAGAAACCCGCAATTGTAAAGTCAAACAAATGAATAAAAGCGAGATGAAAACAGCCTATATTAGCAGTGTATCACATGAGCTGACTGACCGTAAAGACGATAGAAACAGCATGCAAAGTTGATAAAAGCGTTCAAAACGTTGGCGGAGTTGCATGTATATATAACCTAAGTCATTGGAATGCCAACCCCGCAGTTAAATTTCGAAAACATTAAGTATATGTCTAGAAAATTCCCGATATGTAAGCAGATTATCGCAACTGCGAACCGAAAATCGAAGACAAACTGCTTACAAAGTTATGAAAAGCGATTGCAAAGTTTGTAGATTCGTTTGGCAATGTTACATATGATATTATATTGACGGGTTCCATAGTCAAAAGTTAGAAAACGTAAATATTGCCGTTAAAGTAGCGTACTATCACTCGGAGCATGTAGAGGTCAATTCAAGAAGTTACTTGTACAAAAGCTATCAAGTTTAAAACAGTTTCAAAAATGAAATTGTCGCTAATTCGAGTATATTTCAAATTACGTAAGCAGTAGTGTGGGTAGGTGAAGAGACAAAGTTTAAAGTTAAGCTCAATCGGGCATGGTTAGTTCTTGCATGGGAGACAGCCTGAGAAAACCAGCTGGGGATTTTTTTTGGTTTCATCACATACATATCAAAGATATGAGACAACGTTCGTGCATCTTTTTTTTCACTGTGATGTTAATCATTTTTAGTAGAAAGACATGGAAATCTAGGCTTGTTTTCAAATTCATGAACATTTTTCAATTTCCCTATTATTTTCGGAGAACAAGATGGTGATGCTGTCGGCACATAGTGGAGTTTGACCAGTTAACTTACCGTGAAAAGTCGTACAAAGTGAACGCAAAGTTGTGCAAAGTGATTACAAAGTTTGTAGATGTATTTGTATGTTTGACCTAAGTTGTTGGCATATAGAAACCCGCAATTGTAAAGTCAAACAAATGAATAAAAGCGAGATGAAAACAGCCTATATTAGCAGTGTATCACATGAGCTGACTGACCGTAAAGATGATAGAAACAGCATGCAAAGTTGATAAAAGCGTTCAAAACGTTGGCGGAGTTGCATGTATATATAACCTAAGTCATTGGAATGCCAACCCCGCAGTTAAATTTCGAAAACATTAAGTATATGTCTAGAAAATTCCCGATATGTAAGCATATTATCGCAACTGCGAACCGAAAATCGAAGACAAACTGCTTACAAAGTTATGAAAAGCGATTGCAAAGTTTGTAGATTCGTTTGGCAATGTTACATATGATATTATTATGACGGGTTCCATAGTCAAAAGTTCGAAAACGTAAATACATATTTCGCACATTGCCGTTAAAGTAGCGTACTATCACTCGGAGCATGTAGAGGTCATAGGTCAATTCAAGAAGTTACTTGTACAAAAGCTATCAAGTTTAAAACAGTTTCAAATATGAAATAGTCGCTAATTCGAGTATATTTCCAATTACGTAAGCACTAGTGTGGGTAGGTGAAGAGACAAAGTTTAAAGTTAAACTCAATCGGGCATGGTTAGTTCTTGCATGGGAGACTGCCTGAGAAAACCAGCTGAGGATTTTTTTAGGTTTCATCACATACATATCAAAGATATGAGACAACGTTCGTGCATCTCTTTTTTCACTGTGATGTTAATCATTTTTAGTAGAAAGACATGGAAATTTAGGCTTGTTTTCAAATTCATGATCATTTTTCAATTTCCTTATTATTTTCGGAGAACAAGTTGGTGACGCTGTCGGTACATAGTGGAGTTTGACCAGTTAACTTACCGTGAAAAGTCGTACAAAGTGAACGCAAAGTTGTGCAAAGTGATTACAAAGTTTGTAGATGTATTTGTATGTTTGACCTAAGTTGTTAGCATATAGAAACCCGCAATTGTAAAGTCAAACAAATGAATAAAAGCGAGATGAAAACAGCCTATATTAGCAGAGTATCACATGAGCTGACTGACCATAAAGATGATAGAAACAGCATGCAAAGTTGATAAAGGCGTTCAAAACGTTGGCGGAGTTGCATGTATATATAACCTAAGTCATTGGAATGCCAACCCCGCAGTTAAATTTCGAAAACATTAAGTATATGTCTAGAAAATTCCCGATATGTAAGCAGATTATCGCAACTGCGAACCGAAAATCGAAGACAAACTGCTTACAAAGTTATGAAAAGCGATTGCAAAGTTTGTAGATTCGTTTGGCAATGTTACATATGATATTATATTGACGGGTTCCATAGTCAAAAGTTCGAAAACGTAAATACATTTTTCGCACATTGCCGTTAAAGTAGCGTACTATCACTCGGAGCATGTAGAGGTCATAGGTCAATTCAAGAAGTTACTTGTACAAAAGCTATCAAGTTTAAAACAGTTTCAAATATGAAATAGTCGCTAATTCGAGTATATTTCCAATTACGTAAGCACTAGTGTGGGTAGGTGAAGAGACAAAGTTTAAAGTTAAACTCAATCGGGCATGGTTAGTTCTTGCATGGGAGACTGCCTGAGAAAACCAGCTGAGGATTTTTTTAGGTTTCATCACATACATATCAAAGATATGAGACAACGTTCGTGCATCTCTTTTTTCACTGTGATGTTAATCATTTTTAGTAGAAAGACATGGAAATTTAGGCTTGTTTTCAAATTCATGATCATTTTTCAATTTCCTTATTATTTTCGGAGAACAAGTTGGTGACGCTGTCGGTACATAGTGGAGTTTGACCAGTTAACTTACCGTGAAAAGTCGTACAAAGTGAACGCAAAGTTGTGCAAAGTGATTACAAAGTTTGTAGATGTATTTGTATGTTTGACCTAAGTTGTTAGCATATAGAAACCCGCAATTGTAAAGTCAAACAAATGAATAAAAGCGAGATGAAAACAGCCTATATTAGCAGAGTATCACATGAGCTGACTGACCATAAAGATGATAGAAACAGCATGCAAAGTTGATAAAGGCGTTCAAAACGTTGGCGGAGTTGCATGTATATATAACCTAAGTCATTGGAATGCCAACCCCGCAGTTAAATTTCGAAAACATTAAGTATATGTCTAGAAAATTCCCGATATGTAAGCAGATTATCGCAACTGCGAACCGAAAATCGAAGACAAACTGCTTACAAAGTTATGAAAAGCGATTGCAAAGTTTGTAGATTCGTTTGGCAATGTTACATATGATATTATATTGACGGGTTCCATAGTCAAAAGTTCGAAAACGTAAATACATTTTTCGCACATTGCCGTTAAAGTAGCGTACTATCACTCGGAGCATGTAGAGGTCATAGGTCAATTCAAGAAGTTACTTGTACAAAAGCTATCAAGTTTAAAACAGTTTCAAATATGAAATAGTCGCTAATTCGAGTATATTTCCAATTACGTAAGCACTAGTGTGGGTAGGTGAAGAGACAAAGTTTAAAGTTAAACTCAATCGGGCATGGTTAGTTCTTGCATGGGAGACTGCCTGAGAAAACCAGCTGAGGATTTTTTTAGGTTTCATCACATACATATCAAAGATATGAGACAACGTTCGTGCATCTCTTTTTTCACTGTGATGTTAATCATTTTTAGTAGAAAGACATGGAAATTTAGGCTTGTTTTCAAATTCATGATCATTTTTCAATTTCCTTATTATTTTCGGAGAACAAGTTGGTGACGCTGTCGGTACATAGTGGAGTTTGACCAGTTAACTTACCGTGAAAAGTCGTACAAAGTGAACGCAAAGTTGTGCAAAGTGATTACAAAGTTTGTAGATGTATTTGTATGTTTGACCTAAGTTGTTGGCAAAAAGAAACCCGCAATTGTAAAGTCAAACAAATGAATAAAAGCGAGATGAAAACAGCCTATATTAGCAGAGTATCACATGAGCTGACTGACCATAAAGATGATAGAAACAGCATGCAAAGTTGATAAAAGCGTTCAAAACGTTGGCGGAGTTGCATGTATATATAACTTAAGTCATTGGAATGCCAACCCCGCAGTTAAATTTCGAAAACATTAAGTATATGTCTAGAAAATTCCCGATATGTAAGCGGATTATCGCAACTGCGAACCGAAAATCGAAGACAAACTGCTTACAAAGTTATGAAAAGCGATTGCAAAGTTTGTAGATTCGTTTGGCAATGTTACATATGATATTATATTGACGGGTTCCATAGTCAAAAGTTCGAAAACGTAAATACATATTACGCACATTGCGTTAAAGTAGCGAACTATCACTCGGAGCATGTAGAGGTCATAGGTCAATTCAAGAAGTTACTTGTACAAAAGCTATCAAGTTTAAAACAGTTTCAAATATGAAATAGTCGCTAATTCAAGTATATTTCCAATTACGTAAGCACTAGTGTGGGTAGGTGAAGAGACAAAGTTTAAAGTTAAACTCAATCGGGCATGGTTAGTTCTTGCATGGGAGACTGCCTGAGAAAACCAGCTGAGGATTTTTTTAGGTTTCATCACATACATATCAAAGATATGAGACAACGTTCGTGCATCTCTTTTTTCACTGTGATGTTAATCATTTTTAGTAGAAAGACATGGAAATTTAGGCTTGTTTTCAAATTCATGATCATTTTTCAATTTCCTTATTATTTTCGGAGAACAAGTTGGTGACGCTGTCGGTACATAGTGGAGTTTGACCAGTTAACTTACCGTGAAAAGTCGTACAAAGTGAACGCAAAGTTGTGCAAAGTGATTACAAAGTTTGTAGATGTATTTGTATGTTTGACCTAAGTTGTTGGCAAAAAGAAACCCGCAATTGTAAAGTCAAACAAATGAATAAAAGCGAGATGAAAACAGCCTATATTAGCAGAGTATCACATGAGCTGACTGACCATAAAGATGATAGAAACAGCATGCAAAGTTGATAAAAGCGTTCAAAACGTTGGCGGAGTTGCATGTATATATAACTTAAGTCATTGGAATGCCAACCCCGCAGTTAAATTTCGAAAACATTAAGTATATGTCTAGAAAATTCCCGATATGTAAGCGGATTATCGCAACTGCGAACCGAAAATCGAAGACAAACTGCTTACAAAGTTATGAAAAGCGATTGCAAAGTTTGTAGATTCGTTTGGCAATGTTACATATGATATTATATTGACGGGTTCCATAGTCAAAAGTTCGAAAACGTAAATACATATTACGCACATTGCGTTAAAGTAGCGTACTATCACTCGGAGCATGTAGAGGTCATAGGTCAATTCAAGAAGTTACTTGTACAAAAGCTATCAAGTTTAAAACAGTTTCAAATATGAAATAGTCGCTAATTCGAGTATATTTCCAATTACGTAAGCACTAGTGTGGGTAGGTGAAGAGACAAAGTTTAAAGTTAAACTCAATCGGGCATGGTTAGTTCTTGCATGGGAGACTGCCTGAGAAAACCAGCTGAGGATTTTTTTAGGTTTCATCACATACATATCAAAGATATGAGACAACGTTCGTGCATCTCTTTTTTCACTGTGATGTTAATCATTTTTAGTAGAAAGACATGGAAATTTAGGCTTGTTTTCAAATTCATGATCATTTTTCAATTTCCTTATTATTTTCGGAGAACAAGTTGGTGACGCTGTCGGTACATAGTGGAGTTTGACCAGTTAACTTACCGTGAAAAGTCGTACAAAGTGAACGCAAAGTTGTGCAAAGTGATTACAAAGTTTGTAGATGTATTTGTATGTTTGACCTAAGTTGTTTGCATATAGAAACCCGCAATTGTAAAGTCAAACAAATGAATAAAAGCGAGATGAAAACAGCCTATATTAGCAGAGTATCACATGAGCTGACTGACCATAAAGATGATAGAAACAGCATGCAAAGTTGATAAAGGCGTTCAAAACGTTGGCGGAGTTGCATGTATATATAACCTAAGTCATTGGAATGCCAACCCCGCAGTTAAATTTCGAAAACATTAAGTATATGTCTAGAAAATTCCCGATATGTAAGCAGATTATCGCAACTGCGAACCGAAAATCGAAGACAAACTGCTTACAAAGTTATGAAAAGCGATTGCAAAGTTTGTAGATTCGTTTGGCAATGTTACATATGATATTATATTGACGGGTTCCATAGTCAAAAGTTCGAAAACGTAAATACATTTTTCGCACATTGCCGTTAAAGTAGCGTACTATCACTCGGAGCATGTAGAGGTCATAGGTCAATTCAAGAAGTTACTTGTACAAAAGCTATCAAGTTTAAAACAGTTTCAAATATGAAATAGTCGCTAATTCGAGTATATTTCCAATTACGTAAGCACTAGTGTGGGTAGGTGAAGAGACAAAGTTTAAAGTTAAACTCAATCGGGCATGGTTAGTTCTTGCATGGGAGACTGCCTGAGAAAACCAGCTGAGGATTTTTTTAGGTTTCATCACATACATATCAAAGATATGAGACAACGTTCGTGCATCTCTTTTTTCACTGTGATGTTAATCATTTTTAGTAGAAAGACATGGAAATTTAGGCTTGTTTTCAAATTCATGATCATTTTTCAATTTCCTTATTATTTTCGGAGAACAAGTTGGTGACGCTGTCGGTACATAGTGGAGTTTGACCAGTTAACTTACCGTGAAAAGTCGTACAAAGTGAACGCAAAGTTGTGCAAAGTGATTACAAAGTTTGTAGATGTATTTGTATGTTTGACCTAAGTTGTTGGCATATAGAAACCCGCAATTGTAAAGTCAAACAAATGAATAAAAGCGAGATGAAAACAGCCTATATTAGCAGAGTATCACATGAGCTGACTGACCATAAAGATGATAGAAACAGCATGCAAAGTTGATAAAAGCGTTCAAAACGTTGGCGGAGTTGCATGTATATATAACCTAAGTCATTGGAATGCCAACCCCGCAGTTAAATTTCGAAAACATTAAGTATATGTCTAGAAAATTCCCGATATGTAAGCGGATTATCGCAACTGCGAACCGAAAATCGAAGACAAACTGCTTACAAAGTTATGAAAAGCGATTGCAAAGTTTGTAGATTGGTTTGGCAATGTTACATATGATATTATATTGACGGGTTCCATAGTCAAAAGTTCGAAAACGTAAATACATATTACGCACATTGCGTTAAAGTAGCGTACTATCACTCGGAGCATGTAGAGGTCATAGGTCAATTCAAGAAGTTACTTGTACAAAAGCTATCAAGTTTAAAACAGTTTCAAATATGAAATAGTCGCTAATTCGAGTGTATTTCCAATTACGTAAGCACTAGTGTGGGTAGGTGAAGAGACAAAGTTTAAAGTTAAACTCAATCGGGCATGGTTAGTTCTTGCATGGGAGACTGCTTGAGAAAACCAGCTGAGGATTTTTTTAGGTTTCATCACATACATATCAAAGATATGAGACAACGTTCGTGCATCTCTTTTTTCACTGTGATGTTAATCATTTTTAGTAGAAAGACATGGAAATTTAGGCTTGTTTTCAAATTCATGATCATTTTTCAATTTCCTTATTATTTTCGGAGAACAAGTTGGTGACGCTGTCGGTACATAGTGGAGTTTGACCAGTTAACTTACCGTGAAAAGTCGTACAAAGTGAACGCAAAGTTGTGCAAAGTGATTACAAAGTTTGTAGATGTATTTGTATGTTTGACCTAAGTTGCTGGCAAAAAGAAACCCGCAATTGTAAAGTCAAACAAATGAATAAAAGCGAGATGAAAACAGCCTATATTAGCAGAGTATCACATGAGCTGACTGACCATAAAGATGATAGAAACAGCATGCAAAGTTGATAAAAGCGTTCAAAACGTTGGCGGAGTTGCATGTATATATAACTTAAGTCATTGGAATGCCAACCCCGCAGTTAAATTTCGAAAACATTAAGTATATGTCTAGAAAATTCCCGATATGTAAGCGGATTATCGCAACTGCGAACCGAAAATCGAAGACAAACTGCTTACAAAGTTATGAAAAGCGATTGCAAAGTTTGTAGATTCGTTTGGCAATGTTACATATGATATTATATTGACGGGTTCCATAGTCAAAAGTTCGAAAACGTAAATACATATTACGCACATTGCGTTAAAGTAGCGTACTATCACTCGGAGCATGTAGAGGTCATAGGTCAATTCAAGAAGTTACTTGTACAAAAGCTATCAAGTTTAAAACAGTTTCAAATATGAAATAGTCGCTAATTCGAGTATATTTCCAATTACGTAAGCACTAGTGTGGGTAGGTGAAGAGACAAAGTTTAAAGTTAAACTCAATCGGGCATGGTTAGTTCTTGCATGGGAGACTGCCTGAGAAAACCAGCTGAGGATTTTTTTAGGTTTCATCACATACATATCAAAGATATGAGACAACGTTCGTGCATCTCTTTTTTCACTGTGATGTTAATCATTTTTAGTAGAAAGACATGGAAATTTAGGCTTGTTTTCAAATTCATGATCATTTTTCAATTTCCTTATTATTTTCGGAGAACAAGTTGGTGACGCTGTCGGTACATAGTGGAGTTTGACCAGTTAACTTACCGTGAAAAGTTGTACAAAGTGAACGCAAAGTTGTGCAAAGTGATTACAAAGTTTGTAGATGTATTTGTATGTTTGACCTAAGTTGTTTGCATATAGAAACCCGCAATTGTAAAGTCAAACAAATGAATAAAAGCGAGATGAAAACAGCCTATATTAGCAGAGTATCACATGAGCTGACTGACCATAAAGATGATAGAAACAGCATGCAAAGTTGATAAAAGCGTTCAAAACGTTGGCGGAGTTGCATGTATATATAACCTAAGTCATTGGAATGCCAACCCCGCAGTTAAATTTCGAAAACATTAAGTATATGTCTAGAAAATTCCCGATATGTAAGCGGATTATCGCAACTGCGAACCGAAAATCGAAGACAAACTGCTTACAAAGTTATGAAAAGCGATTGCAAAGTTTGTAGATTCGTTTGGCAATGTTACATATGATATTATATTGACGGGTTCCATAGTCAAAAGTTCGAAAACGTAAATACATATTACGCACATTGCGTTAAAGTAGCGTACTATCACTCGGAGCATGTAGAGGTCATAGGTCAATTCAAGAAGTTACTTGTACAAAAGCTATCAAGTTTAAAACAGTTTCAAATATGAAATAGTCGCTAATTCGAGTATATTTCCAATTACGTAAGCACTAGTGTGGGTAGGTGAAGAGACAAAGTTTAAAGTTAAACTCAATCGGGCATGGTTAGTTCTTGCATGGGAGACTGCCTGAGAAAACCAGCTGAGGATTTTTTTAGGTTTCATCACATACATATCAAAGATATGAGACAACGTTCGTGCATCTCTTTTTTCACTGTGATGTTAATCATTTTTAGTAGAAAGACATGGAAATTTAGGCTTGTTTTCAAATTCATGATCATTTTTCAATTTCCTTATTATTTTCGGAGAACAAGTTGGTGACGCTGTCGGTACATAGTGGAGTTTGACCAGTTAACTTACCGTGAAAAGTCGTACAAAGTGAACGCAAAGTTGTGCAAAGTGATTACAAAGTTTGTAGATGTATTTGTATGTTTGACCTAAGTTGTTGGCAAAAAGAAACCCGCAATTGTAAAGTCAAACAAATGAATAAAAGCGAGATGAAAACAGCCTATATTAGCAGAGTATCACATGAGCTGACTGACCATAAAGATGATAGAAACAGCATGCAAAGTTGATAAAAGCGTTCAAAACGTTGGCGGAGTTGCATGTATATATAACTTAAGTCATTGGAATGCCAACCCCGCAGTTAAATTTCGAAAACATTAAGTATATGTCTAGAAAATTCCCGATATGTAAGCGGATTATCGCAACTGCGAACCGAAAATCGAAGACAAACTGCTTACAAAGTTATGAAAAGCGATTGCAAAGTTTGTAGATTCGTTTGGCAATGTTACATATGATATTATATTGACGGGTTCCATAGTCAAAAGTTCGAAAACGTAAATACATATTACGCACATTGCGTTAAAGTAGCGTACTATCACTCGGAGCATGTAGAGGTCATAGGTCAATTCAAGAAGTTACTTGTACAAAAGCTATCAAGTTTAAAACAGTTTCAAATATGAAATAGTCGCTAATTCGAGTATATTTCCAATTACGTAAGCACTAGTGTGGGTAGGTGAAGAGACAAAGTTTAAAGTTAAACTCAATCGGGCATGGTTAGTTCTTGCATGGGAGACTGCCTGAGAAAACCAGCTGAGGATTTTTTTAGGTTTCATCACATACATATCAAAGATATGAGACAACGTTCGTGCATCTCTTTTTTCACTGTGATGTTAATCATTTTTAGTAGAAAGACATGGAAATTTAGGCTTGTTTTCAAATTCATGATCATTTTTCAATTTCCTTATTATTTTCGGAGAACAAGTTGGTGACGCTGTCGGTACATAGTGGAGTTTGACCAGTTAACTTACCGTGAAAAGTCGTACAAAGTGAACGCAAAGTTGTGCAAAGTGATTACAAAGTTTGTAGGTGTATTTGTATGTTTGACCTAAGTTGTTTGCATATAGAAACCCGCAATTGTAAAGTCAAACAAATGAATAAAAGCGAGATGAAAACAGCCTATATTAGCAGAGTATCACATGAGCTGACTGACCATAAAGATGATAGAAACAGCATGCAAAGTTGATAAAGGCGTTCAAAACGTTGGCGGAGTTGCATGTATATATAACCTAAGTCATTGGAATGCCAACCCCGCAGTTAAATTTCGAAAACATTAAGTATATGTCTAGAAAATTCCCGATATGTAAGCAGATTATCGCAACTGCGAACCGAAAATCGAAGACAAACTGCTTACAAAGTTATGAAAAGCGATTGCAAAGTTTGTAGATTCGTTTGGCAATGTTACATATGATATTATATTGACGGGTTCCATAGTCAAAAGTTCGAAAACGTAAATACATTTTTCGCACATTGCCGTTAAAGTAGCGTACTATCACTCGGAGCATGTAGAGGTCATAGGTCAATTCAAGAAGTTACTTGTACAAAAGCTATCAAGTTTAAAACAGTTTCAAATATGAAATAGTCGCTAATTCGAGTATATTTCCAATTACGTAAGCACTAGTGTGGGTAGGTGAAGAGACAAAGTTTAAAGTTAAACTCAATCGGGCATGGTTAGTTCTTGCATGGGAGACTGCCTGAGAAAACCAGCTGAGGATTTTTTTAGGTTTCATCACATACATATCAAAGATATGAGACAACGTTCGTGCATCTCTTTTTTCACTGTGATGTTAATCATTTTTAGTAGAAAGACATGGAAATTTAGGCTTGTTTTCAAATTCATGATCATTTTTCAATTTCCTTATTATTTTCGGAGAACAAGTTGGTGACGCTGTCGGTACATAGTGGAGTTTGACCAGTTAACTTACCGTGAAAAGTCGTACAAAGTGAACGCAAAGTTGTGCAAAGTGATTACAAAGTTTGTAGATGTATTTGTATGTTTGACCTAAGTTGTTGGCATATAGAAACCCGCAATTGTAAAGTCAAACAAATGAATAAAAGCGAGATGAAAACAGCCTATATTAGCAGAGTATCACATGAGCTGACTGACCATAAAGATGATAGAAACAGCATGCAAAGTTGATAAAAGCGTTCAAAACGTTGGCGGAGTTGCATGTATATATAACCTAAGTCATTGGAATGCCAACCCCGCAGTTAAATTTCGAAAACATTAAGTATATGTCTAGAAAATTCCCGATATGTAAGCGGATTATCGCAACTGCGAACCGAAAATCGAAGACAAACTGCTTACAAAGTTATGAAAAGCGATTGCAAAGTTTGTAGATTCGTTTGGCAATGTTACATATGATATTATATTGACGGGTTCCATAGTCAAAAGTTCGAAAACGTAAATACATATTACGCACATTGCGTTAAAGTAGCGTACTATCACTCGGAGCATGTAGAGGTCATAGGTCAATTCAAGAAGTTACTTGTACAAAAGCTATCAAGTTTAAAACAGTTTCAAATATGAAATAGTCGCTAATTCGAGTATATTTCCAATTACGTAAGCACTAGTGTGGGTAGGTGAAGAGACAAAGTTTAAAGTTAAACTCAATCGGGCATGGTTAGTTCTTGCATGGGAGACTGCCTGAGAAAACCAGCTGAGGATTTTTTTAGGTTTCATCACATACATATCAAAGATATGAGACAACGTTCGTGCATCTCTTTTTTCACTGTGATGTTAATCATTTTTAGTAGAAAGACATGGAAATTTAGGCTTGTTTTCAAATTCATGATCATTTTTCAATTTCCTTATTATTTTCGGAGAACAAGTTGGTGACGCTGTCGGTACATAGTGGAGTTTGACCAGTTAACTTACCGTGAAAAGTCGTACAAAGTGAACGCAAAGTTGTGCAAAGTGATTACAAAGTTTGTAGATGTATTTGTATGTTTGACCTAAGTTGCTGGCAAAAAGAAACCCGCAATTGTAAAGTCAAACAAATGAATAAAAGCGAGATGAAAACAGCCTATATTAGCAGAGTATCACATGAGCTGACTGACCATAAAGATGATAGAAACAGCATGCAAAGTTGATAAAAGCGTTCAAAACGTTGGCGGAGTTGCATGTATATATAACTTAAGTCATTGGAATGCCAACCCCGCAGTTAAATTTCGAAAACATTAAGTATATGTCTAGAAAATTCCCGATATGTAAGCGGATTATCGCAACTGCGAACCGAAAATCGAAGACAAACTGCTTACAAAGTTATGAAAAGCGATTACAAAGTTTGTAGATTCGTTTGGCAATGTTACATATGATATTATATTGACGGGTTCCATAGTCAAAAGTTCGAAAACGTAAATACATATTACGCACATTGCGTTAAAGTAGCGTACTATCACTCGGAGCATGTAGAGGTCATAGGTCAATTCAAGAAGTTACTTGTACAAAAGCTATCAAGTTTAAAACAGTTTCAAATATGAAATAGTCGCTAATTCGAGTATATTTCCAATTACGTAAGCACTAGTGTGGGTAGGTGAAGAGACAAAGTTTAAAGTTAAACTCAATCGGGCATGGTTAGTTCTTGCATGGGAGACTGCCTGAGAAAACCAGCTGAGGATTTTTTTAGGTTTCATCACATACATATCAAAGATATGAGACAACGTTCGTGCATCTCTTTTTTCACTGTGATGTTAATCATTTTTAGTAGAAAGACATGGAAATTTAGGCTTGTTTTCAAATTCATGATCATTTTTCAATTTCCTTATTATTTTCGGAGAACAAGTTGGTGACGCTGTCGGTACATAGTGGAGTTTGACCAGTTAACTTACCGTGAAAAGTCGTACAAATTGAACGCAAAGTTGTGCAAAGTGATTACAAAGTTTGTAGATGTATTTGTATGTTTGACCTAAGTTGTTTGCATATAGAAACCCGCAATTGTAAAGTCAAACAAATGAATAAAAGCGAGATGAAAACAGCCTATATTAGCAGAGTATCACATGAGCTGACTGACCATAAAGATGATAGAAACAGCATGCAAAGTTGATAAAAGCGTTCAAAACGTTGGCGGAGTTGCATGTATATATAACCTAAGTCATTGGAATGCCAACCCCGCAGTTAAATTTCGAAAACATTAAGTATATGTCTAGAAAATTCCCGATATGTAAGCGGATTATCGCAACTGCGAACCGAAAATCGAAGACAAACTGCTTACAAAGTTATGAAAAGCGATTGCAAAGTTTGTAGATTCGTTTGGCAATGTTACATATGATATTATATTGACGGGTTCCATAGTCAAAAGTTCGAAAACGTAAATACATATTACGCACATTGCGTTAAAGTAGCGTACTATCACTCGGAGCATGTAGAGGTCATAGGTCAATTCAAGAAGTTACTTGTACAAAAGCTATCAAGTTTAAAACAGTTTCAAATATGAAATAGTCGCTAATTCGAGTATATTTCCAATTACGTAAGCACTAGTGTGGGTAGGTGAAGAGACAAAGTTTAAAGTTAAACTCAATCGGGCATGGTTAGTTCTTGCATGGGAGACTGCCTGAGAAAACCAGCTGAGGATTTTTTTAGGTTTCATCACATACATATCAAAGATATGAGACAACGTTCGTGCATCTCTTTTTTCACTGTGATGTTAATCATTTTTAGTAGAAAGACATGGAAATTTAGGCTTGTTTTCAAATTCATGATCATTTTTCAATTTCCTTATTATTTTCGGAGAACAAGTTGGTGACGCTGTCGGTACATAGTGGAGTTTGACCAGTTAACTTACCGTGAAAAGTCGTACAAAGTGAACGCAAAGTTGTGCAAAGTGATTACAAAGTTTGTAGATGTATTTGTATGTTTGACCTAAGTTGTTTGCATATAGAAACCCGCAATTGTAAAGTCAAACAAATGAATAAAAGCGAGATGAAAACAGCCTATATTAGCAGAGTATCACATGAGCTGACTGACCATAAAGATGATAGAAACAGCATGCAAAGTTGATAAAGGCGTTCAAAACGTTGGCGGAGTTGCATGTATATATAACCTAAGTCATTGGAATGCCAACCCCGCAGTTAAATTTCGAAAACATTAAGTATATGTCTAGAAAATTCCCGATATGTAAGCAGATTATCGCAACTGCGAACCGAAAATCGAAGACAAACTGCTTACAAAGTTATGAAAAGCGATTGCAAAGTTTGTAGATTCGTTTGGCAATGTTACATATGATATTATATTGACGGGTTCCATAGTCAAAAGTTCGAAAACGTAAATACATTTTTCGCACATTGCCGTTAAAGTAGCGTACTATCACTCGGAGCATGTAGAGGTCATAGGTCAATTCAAGAAGTTACTTGTACAAAAGCTATCAAGTTTAAAACAGTTTCAAATATGAAATAGTCGCTAATTCGAGTATATTTCCAATTACGTAAGCACTAGTGTGGGTAGGTGAAGAGACAAAGTTTAAAGTTAAACTCAATCGGGCATGGTTAGTTCTTGCATGGGAGACTGCCTGAGAAAACCAGCTGAGGATTTTTTTAGGTTTCATCACATACATATCAAAGATATGAGACAACGTTCGTGCATCTCTTTTTTCACTGTGATGTTAATCATTTTTAGTAGAAAGACATGGAAATTTAGGCTTGTTTTCAAATTCATGATCATTTTTCAATTTCCTTATTATTTTCGGAGAACAAGTTGGTGACGCTGTCGGTACATAGTGGAGTTTGACCAGTTAACTTACCGTGAAAAGTCGTACAAAGTGAACGCAAAGTTGTGCAAAGTGATTACAAAGTTTGTAGATGTATTTGTATGTTTGACCTAAGTTGTTGGCATATAGAAACCCGCAATTGTAAAGTCAAACAAATGAATAAAAGCGAGATGAAAACAGCCTATATTAGCAGAGTATCACATGAGCTGACTGACCATAAAGATGATAGAAACAGCATGCAAAGTTGATAAAAGCGTTCAAAACGTTGGCGGAGTTGCATGTATATATAACCTAAGTCATTGGAATGCCAACCCCGCAGTTAAATTTCGAAAACATTAAGTATATGTCTAGAAAATTCCCGATATGTAAGCGGATTATCGCAACTGCGAACCGAAAATCGAAGACAAACTGCTTACAAAGTTATGAAAAGGGATTGCAAAGTTTGTAGATTCGTTTGGCAATGTTACATATGATATTATATTGACGGGTTCCATAGTCAAAAGTTCGAAAACGTAAATACATATTACGCACATTGCGTTAAAGTAGCGTACTATCACTCGGAGCATGTAGAGGTCATAGGTCAATTCAAGAAGTTACTTGTACAAAAGCTATCAAGTTTAAAACAGTTTCAAATATGAAATAGTCGCTAATTCGAGTATATTTCCAATTACGTAAGCACTAGTGTGGGTAGGTGAAGAGACAAAGTTTAAAGTTAAACTCAATCGGGCATGGTTAGTTCTTGCATGGGAGACTGCCTGAGAAAACCAGCTGAGGATTTTTTTAGGTTTCATCACATACATATCAAAGATATGAGACAACGTTCGTGCATCTCTTTTTTCACTGTGATGTTAATCATTTTTAGTAGAAAGACATGGAAATTTAGGCTTGTTTTCAAATTCATGATCATTTTTCAATTTCCTTATTATTTTCGGAGAACAAGTTGGTGACGCTGTCGGTACATAGTGGAGTTTGACCAGTTAACTTACCGTGAAAAGTCGTACAAAGTGAACGCAAAGTTGTGCAAAGTGATTACAAAGTTTGTAGATGTATTTGTATGTTTGACCTAAGTTGTTGGCATATAGAAACCCGCAATTGTAAAGTCAAACAAATGAATAAAAGCGAGATGAAAACAGCCTATATTAGCAGAGTATCACATGAGCTGACTGACCATAAAGATGATAGAAACAGCATGCAAAGTTGATAAAAGCGTTCAAAACGTTGGCGGAGTTGCATGTATATATAACCTAAGTCATTGGAATGCCAACCCCGCAGTTAAATTTCGAAAACATTAAGTATATGTCTAGAAAATTCCCGATATGTAAGCGGATTATCGCAACTGCGAACCGAAAATCGAAGACAAACTGCTTACAAAGTTATGAAAAGCGATTGCAAAGTTTGTAGATTCGTTTGGCAATGTTACATATGATATTATATTGACGGGTTCCATAGTCAAAAGTTCGAAAACGTAAATACATATTACGCACATTGCGTTAAAGTAGCGTACTATCACTCGGAGCATGTAGAGGTCATAGGTCAATTCAAGAAGTTACTTGTACAAAAGCTATCAAGTTTAAAACAGTTTCAAATATGAAATAGTCGCTAATTCGAGTATATTTCCAATTACGTAAGCACTAGTGTGGGTAGGTGAAGAGACAAAGTTTAAAGTTAAACTCAATCGGGCATGGTTAGTTCTTGCATGGGAGACTGCCTGAGAAAACCAGCTGAGGATTTTTTTAGGTTTCATCACATACATATCAAAGATATGAGACAACGTTCGTGCATCTCTTTTTTCACTGTGATGTTAATCATTTTTAGTAGAAAGACATGGAAATTTAGGCTTGTTTTCAAATTCATGATCATTTTTCAATTTCCTTATTATTTTCGGA
Organism: Saccoglossus kowalevskii; assembly: GCF_978046115.1. Lineage (NCBI taxonomy): Eukaryota > Metazoa > Hemichordata > Enteropneusta > Harrimaniidae > Saccoglossus > Saccoglossus kowalevskii. The sequence continues at coordinate 6,120,316 of NC_140657.1, forward strand.
GAACAAGTTGGTGACGCTGTCGGTACATAGTGGAGTTTGACCAGTTAACTTACCGTGAAAAGTCGTACAAAGTGAACGCAAAGTTGTGCAAAGTGATTACAAAGTTTGTAGATGTATTTGTATGTTTGACCTAAGTTGTTTGCATATAGAAACCCGCAATTGTAAAGTCAAACAAATGAATAAAAGCGAGATGAAAACAGCCTATATTAGCAGAGTATCACATGAGCTGACTGACCATAAAGATGATAGAAACAGCATGCAAAGTTGATAAAGGCGTTCAAAACGTTGGCGGAGTTGCATGTATATATAACCTAAGTCATTGGAATGCCAACCCCGCAGTTAAATTTCGAAAACATTAAGTATATGTCTAGAAAATTCCCGATATGTAAGCAGATTATCGCAACTGCGAACCGAAAATCGAAGACAAACTGCTTACAAAGTTATGAAAAGCGATTGCAAAGTTTGTAGATTCGTTTGGCAATGTTACATATGATATTATATTGACGGGTTCCATAGTCAAAAGTTCGAAAACGTAAATACATATTACGCACATTGCGTTAAAGTAGCGTACTATCACTCGGAGCATGTAGAGGTCATAGGTCAATTCAAGAAGTTACTTGTACAAAAGCTATCAAGTTTAAAACAGTTTCAAATATGAAATAGTCGCTAATTCGAGTATATTTCCAATTACGTAAGCACTAGTGTGGGTAGGTGTAGAGACAAAGTTTAAAGTTAAACTCAATCGGGCATGGTTAGTTCTTGCATGGGAGACTGCCTGAGAAAACCAGCTGAGGATTTTTTTAGGTTTCATCACATACATATCAAAGATATGAGACAACGTTCGTGCATCTCTTTTTTCACTGTGATGTTAATCATTTTTAGTAGAAAGACATGGAAATTTAGGCTTGTTTTCAAATTCATGATCATTTTTCAATTTCCTTATTATTTTCGGAGAACAAGTTGGTGACGCTGTCGGTACATAGTGGAGTTTGACCAGTTAACTTACCGTGAAAAGTCGTACAAAGTGAACGCAAAGTTGTGCAAAGTGATTACAAAGTTTGTAGATGTATTTGTATGTTTGACCTAAGTTGTTTGCATATAGAAACCCGCAATTGTAAAGTCAAACAAATGAATAAAAGCAAGATGAAAACAGCCTATATTAGCAGAGTATCACATGAGCTGACTGACCATAAAGATGATAGAAACAGCATGCAAAGTTGATAAAGGCGTTCAAAACGTTGGCGGAGTTGCATGTATATATAACCTAAGTCATTGGAATGCCAACCCCGCAGTTAAATTTCGAAAACATTAAGTATATGTCTAGAAAATTCCCGATATGTAAGCAGATTATCGCAACTGCGAACCGAAAATCGAAGACAAACTGCTTACAAAGTTATGAAAAGCGATTGCAAAGTTTGTAGATTCGTTTGGCAATGTTACATATGATATTATATTGACGGGTTCCATAGTCAAAAGTTCGAAAACGTAAATACATTTTTCGCACATTGCCGTTAAAGTAGCGTACTGTCACTCGGAGCATGTAGAGGTCATAGGTCAATTCAAGAAGTTACTTGTACAAAAGCTATCAAGTTTAAAACAGTTTCAAATATGAAATAGTCGCTAATTCGAGTATATTTCCAATTACGTAAGCACTAGTGTGGGTAGGTGAAGAGACAAAGTTTAAAGTTAAACTCAATCGGGCATGGTTAGTTCTTGCATGGGAGACTGCCTGAGAAAACCAGCTGAGGATTTTTTTAGGTTTCATCACATACATATCAAAGATATGAGACAACGTTCGTGCATCTCTTTTTTCACTGTGATGTTAATCATTTTTAGTAGAAAGACATGGAAATTTAGGCTTGTTTTCAAATTCATGATCATTTTTCAATTTCCTTATTATTTTCGGAGAACAAGTTGGTGACGCTGTCGGTACATAGTGGAGTTTGACCAGTTAACTTACCGTGAAAAGTCGTACAAAGTGAACGCAAAGTTGTGCAAAGTGATTACAAAGTTTGTAGATGTATTTGTATGTTTGACCTAAGTTGTTGGCATATAGAAACCCGCAATTGTAAAGTCAAACAAATGAATAAAAGCGAGATGAAAACAGCCTATATTAGCAGAGTATCACATGAGCTGACTGACCATAAAGATGATAGAAACAGCATGCAAAGTTGATAAAGGCGTTCAAAACGTTGGCGGAGTTGCATGTATATATAACCTAAGTCATTGGAATGCCAACCCCGCAGTTAAATTTCGAAAACATTAAGTATATGTCTAGAAAATTCCCGATATGTAAGCGGATTATCGCAACTGCGAACCGAAAATCGAAGACAAACTGCTTACAAAGTTATGAAAAGCGATTGCAAAGTTTGTAGATTCGTTTGGCAATGTTACATATGATATTATATTGACGGGTTCCATAGTCAAAAGTTCGAAAACGTAAATACATATTACGCACATTGCGTTAAAGTAGCGTACTATCACTCGGAGCATGTAGAGGTCATAGGTCAATTCAAGAAGTTACTTGTACAAAAGCTATCAAGTTTAAAACAGTTTCAAATATGAAATAGTCGCTAATTCGAGTATATTTCCAATTACGTAAGCACTAGTGTGGGTAGGTGAAGAGACAAAGTTTAAAGTTAAACTCAAACGGGCATGGTTAGTTCTTGCATGGGAGACTGCCTGAGAAAACCAGCTGAGGATTTTTTTAGGTTTCATCACATACATATCAAAGATATGAGACAACGTTCGTGCATCTCTTTTTTCACTGTGATGTTAATCATTTTTAGTAGAAAGACATGGAAATTTAGGCTTGTTTTCAAATTCATGAACATTTTTCAATTTCCTTATTATTTTCGGAGAACAAGTTGGTGACGCTGTCGGTACATAGTGGAGTTTGACCAGTTAACTTACCGTGAAAAGTCGTACAAAGTGAACGCAAAGTTGTGCAAAGTGATTACAAAGTTTGTAGATGTATTTGTATGTTTGACCTAAGTTGTTGGCATATAGAAACCCGCAATTGTAAAGTCAAACAAATGAATAAAAGCGAGATGAAAACAGCCTATATTAGCAGAGTATCACATGAGCTGACTGACCATAAAGATGATAGAAACAGCATGCAAAGTTGATAAAAGCGTTCAAAACGTTGGCGGAGTTGCATGTATATATAACCTAAGTCATTGGAATGCCAACCCCGCAGTTAAATTTCGAAAACATTAAGTATATGTCTAGAAAATTCCCGATATGTAAGCGGATTATCGCAACTGCGAACCGAAAATCGAAGACAAACTGCTTACAAAGTTATGAAAAGCGATTGCAAAGTTTGTAGATTCGTTTGGCAATGTTACATATGATATTATATTGACGGGTTCCATAGTCAAAAGTTCGAAAACGTAAATACATATTACGCACATTGCGTTAAAGTAGCGTACTATCACTCGGAGCATGTAGAGGTCATAGGTCAATTCAAGAAGTTACTTGTACAAAAGCTATCAAGTTTAAAACAGTTTCAAATATGAAATAGTCGCTAATTCGAGTATATTTCCAATTACGTAAGCACTAGTGTGGGTAGGTGAAGAGACAAAGTTTAAAGTTAAACTCAATCGGGCATGGTTAGTTCTTGCATGGGAGACTGCCTGAGAAAACCAGCTGAGGTTTTTTTTAGGTTTCATCACATACATATCAAAGATATGAGACAACGTTCGTGCATCTCTTTTTTCACTGTGATGTTAATCATTTTTAGTAGAAAGACATGGAAATTTAGGCTTGTTTTCAAATTCATGATCATTTTTCAATTTCCTTATTATTTTCGGAGAACAAGTTGGTGACGCTGTCGGTACATAGTGGAGTTTGACCAGTTAACTTACCGTGAAAAGTCGTACAAAGTGAACGCAAAGTTGTGCAAAGTGATTACAAAGTTTGTAGATGTATTTGTATGTTTGACCTAAGTTGTTTGCATATAGAAACCCGCAATTGTAAAGTCAAACAAATGAATAAAAGCGAGATGAAAACAGCCTATATTAGCAGAGTATCACATGAGCTGACTGACCATAAAGATGATAGAAACAGCATGCAAAGTTGATAAAGGCGTTCAAAACGTTGGCGGAGTTGCATGTATATATAACCTAAGTCATTGGAATGCCAACCCCGCAGTTAAATTTCGAAAACATTAAGTATATGTCTAGAAAATTCCCGATATGTAAGCAGATTATCGCAACTGCGAACCGAAAATCGAAGACAAACTGCTTACAAAGTTATGAAAAGCGATTGCAAAGTTTGTAGATTCGTTTGGCAATGTTACATATGATATTATATTGACGGGTTCCATAGTCAAAAGTTCGAAAACGTAAATACATATTACGCACATTGCGTTAAAGTAGCGTACTATCACTCGGAGCATGTAGAGGTCATAGGTCAATTCAAGAAGTTACTTGTACAAAAGCTATCAAGTTTAAAACAGTTTCAAATATGAAATAGTCGCTAATTCGAGTATATTTCCAATTACGTAAGCACTAGTGTGGGTAGGTGAAGAGACAAAGTTTAAAGTTAAACTCAATCGGGCATGGTTAGTTCTTGCATGGGAGACTGCCTGAGAAAACCAGCTGAGGATTTTTTTAGGTTTCATCACATACATATCAAAGATATGAGACAACGTTCGTGCATCTCTTTTTTCACTGTGATGTTAATCATTTTTAGTAGAAAGACATGGAAATTTAGGCTTGTTTTCAAATTCATGATCATTTTTCAATTTCCTTATTATTTTCGGAGAACAAGTTGGTGACGCTGTCGGTACATAGTGGAGTTTGACCAGTTAACTTACCGTGAAAAGTCGTACAAAGTGAACGCAAAGTTGTGCAAAGTGATTACAAAGTTTGTAGATGTATTTGTATGTTTGACCTAAGTTGTTTGCATATAGAAACCCGCAATTGTAAAGTCAAACAAATGAATAAAAGCGAGATGAAAACAGCCTATATTAGCAGAGTATCACATGAGCTGACTGACCATAAAGATGATAGAAAGAGCATGCAAAGTTGATAAAGGCGTTCAAAACGTTGGCGGAGTTGCATGTATATATAACCTAAGTCATTGGAATGCCAACCCCGCAGTTAAATTTCGAAAACATTAAGTATATGTCTAGAAAATTCCCGATATGTAAGCAGATTATCGCAACTGCGAACCGAAAATCGAAGACAAACTGCTTACAAAGTTATGAAAAGCGATTGCAAAGTTTGTAGATTCGTTTGGCAATGTTACATATGATATTATATTGACGGGTTCCATAGTCAAAAGTTCGAAAACGTAAATACATTTTTCGCACATTGCCGTTAAAGTAGCGTACTGTCACTCGGAGCATGTAGAGGTCATAGGTCAATTCAAGAAGTTACTTGTACAAAAGCTATCAAGTTTAAAACAGTTTCAAATATGAAATAGTCGCTAATTCGAGTATATTTCCAATTACGTAAGCACTAGTGTGGGTAGGTGAAGAGACAAAGTTTAAAGTTAAACTCAATCGGGCATGGTTAGTTCTTGCATGGGAGACTGCCTGAGAAAACCAGCTGAGGATTTTTTTAGGTTTCATCACATACATATCAAAGATATGAGACAACGTTCGTGCATCTCTTTTTTCACTGTGATGTTAATCATTTTTAGTAGAAAGACATGGAAATTTAGGCTTGTTTTCAAATTCATGATCATTTTTCAATTTCCTTATTATTTTCGGAGAACAAGTTGGTGACGCTGTCGGTACATAGTGGAGTTTGACCAGTTAACTTACCGTGAAAAGTCGTACAAAGTGAACGCAAAGTTGTGCAAAGTGATTACAAAGTTTGTAGATGTATTTGTATGTTTGACCTAAGTTGTTGGCATATAGAAACCCGCAATTGTAAAGTCAAACAAATGAATAAAAGCGAGATGAAAACAGCCTATATTAGCAGAGTATCACATGAGCTGACTGACCATAAAGATGATAGAAACAGCATGCAAAGTTGATAAAAGCGTTCAAAACGTTGGCGGAGTTGCATGTATATATAACCTAAGTCATTGGAATGCCAACCCCGCAGTTAAATTTCGAAAACATTAAGTATATGTCTAGAAAATTCCCGATATGTAAGCGGATTATCGCAACTGCGAACCGAAAATCGAAGACAAACTGCTTACAAAGTTATGAAAAGCGATTGCAAAGTTTGTAGATTCGTTTGGCAATGTTACATATGATATTATATTGACGGGTTCCATAGTCAAAAGTTCGAAAACGTAAATACATATTACGCACATTGCGTTAAAGTAGCGTACTATCACTCGGAGCATGTAGAGGTCATAGGTCAATTCAAGAAGTTACTTGTACAAAAGCTATCAAGTTTAAAACAGTTTCAAATATGAAATAGTCGCTAATTCGAGTATATTTCCAATTACGTAAGCACTAGTGTGGGTAGGTGAAGAGACAAAGTTTAAAGTTAAACTCAAACGGGCATGGTTAGTTCTTGCATGGGAGACTGCCTGAGAAAACCAGCTGAGGATTTTTTTAGGTTTCATCACATACATATCAAAGATATGAGACAACGTTCGTGCATCTCTTTTTTCACTGTGATGTTAATCATTTTTAGTAGAAAGACATGGAAATTTAGGCTTGTTTTCAAATTCATGAACATTTTTCAATTTCCTTATTATTTTCGGAGAACAAGTTGGTGACGCTGTCGGTACATAGTGGAGTTTGACCAGTTAACTTACCGTGAAAAGTCGTACAAAGTGAACGCAAAGTTGTGCAAAGTGATTACAAAGTTTGTAGATGTATTTGTATGTTTGACCTAAGTTGTTGGCATATAGAAACCCGCAATTGTAAAGTCAAACAAATGAATAAAAGCGAGATGAAAACAGCCTATATTAGCAGAGTATCACATGAGCTGACTGACCATAAAGATGATAGAAACAGCATGCAAAGTTGATAAAAGCGTTCAAAACGTTGGCGGAGTTGCATGTATATATAACCTAAGTCATTGGAATGCCAACCCCGCAGTTAAATTTCGAAAACATTAAGTATATGTCTAGAAAATTCCCGATATGTAAGCGGATTATCGCAACTGCGAACCGAAAATCGAAGACAAACTGCTTACAAAGTTATGAAAAGCGATTGCAAAGTTTGTAGATTCGTTTGGCAATGTTACATATGATATTATATTGACGGGTTCCATAGTCAAAAGTTCGAAAACGTAAATACATATTACGCACATTGCGTTAAAGTAGCGTACTATCACTCGGAGCATGTAGAGGTCATAGGTCAATTCAAGAAGTTACTTGTACAAAAGCTATCAAGTTTAAAACAGTTTCAAATATGAAATAGTCGCTAATTCGAGTATATTTCCAATTACGTAAGCACTAGTGTGGGTAGGTGAAGAGACAAAGTTTAAAGTTAAACTCAATCGGGCATGGTTAGTTCTTGCATGGGAGACTGCCTGAGAAAACCAGCTGAGGTTTTTTTTAGGTTTCATCACATACATATCAAAGATATGAGACAACGTTCGTGCATCTCTTTTTTCACTGTGATGTTAATCATTTTTAGTAGAAAGACATGGAAATTTAGGCTTGTTTTCAAATTCATGATCATTTTTCAATTTCCTTATTATTTTCGGAGAACAAGTTGGTGACGCTGTCGGTACATAGTGGAGTTTGACCAGTTAACTTACCGTGAAAAGTCGTACAAAGTGAACGCAAAGTTGTGCAAAGTGATTACAAAGTTTGTAGATGTATTTGTATGTTTGACCTAAGTTGTTTGCATATAGAAACCCGCAATTGTAAAGTCAAACAAATGAATAAAAGCGAGATGAAAACAGCCTATATTAGCAGAGTATCACATGAGCTGACTGACCATAAAGATGATAGAAACAGCATGCAAAGTTGATAAAGGCGTTCAAAACGTTGGCGGAGTTGCATGTATATATAACCTAAGTCATTGGAATGCCAACCCCGCAGTTAAATTTCGAAAACATTAAGTATATGTCTAGAAAATTCCCGATATGTAAGCAGATTATCGCAACTGCGAACCGAAAATCGAAGACAAACTGCTTACAAAGTTATGAAAAGCGATTGCAAAGTTTGTAGATTCGTTTGGCAATGTTACATATGATATTATATTGACGGGTTCCATAGTCAAAAGTTCGAAAACGTAAATACATATTACGCACATTGCGTTAAAGTAGCGTACTATCACTCGGAGCATGTAGAGGTCATAGGTCAATTCAAGAAGTTACTTGTACAAAAGCTATCAAGTTTAAAACAGTTTCAAATATGAAATAGTCGCTAATTCGAGTATATTTCCAATTACGTAAGCACTAGTGTGGGTAGGTGAAGAGACAAAGTTTAAAGTTAAACTCAATCGGGCATGGTTAGTTCTTGCATGGGAGACTGCCTGAGAAAACCAGCTGAGGATTTTTTTAGGTTTCATCACATACATATCAAAGATATGAGACAACGTTCGTGCATCTCTTTTTTCACTGTGATGTTAATCATTTTTAGTAGAAAGACATGGAAATTTAGGCTTGTTTTCAAATTCATGATCATTTTTCAATTTCCTTATTATTTTCGGAGAACAAGTTGGTGACGCTGTCGGTACATAGTGGAGTTTGACCAGTTAACTTACCGTGAAAAGTCGTACAAAGTGAACGCAAAGTTGTGCAAAGTGATTACAAAGTTTGTAGATGTATTTGTATGTTTGACCTAAGTTGTTTGCATATAGAAACCCGCAATTGTAAAGTCAAACAAATGAATAAAAGCGAGATGAAAACAGCCTATATTAGCAGAGTATCACATGAGCTGACTGACCATAAAGATGATAGAAAGAGCATGCAAAGTTGATAAAGGCGTTCAAAACGTTGGCGGAGTTGCATGTATATATAACCTAAGTCATTGGAATGCCAACCCCGCAGTTAAATTTCGAAAACATTAAGTATATGTCTAGAAAATTCCCGATATGTAAGCAGATTATCGCAACTGCGAACCGAAAATCGAAGACAAACTGCTTACAAAGTTATGAAAAGCGATTGCAAAGTTTGTAGATTCGTTTGGCAATGTTACATATGATATTATATTGACGGGTTCCATAGTCAAAAGTTCGAAAACGTAAATACATTTTTCGCACATTGCCGTTAAAGTAGCGTACTGTCACTCGGAGCATGTAGAGGTCATAGGTCAATTCAAGAAGTTACTTGTACAAAAGCTATCAAGTTTAAAACAGTTTCAAATATGAAATAGTCGCTAATTCGAGTATATTTCCAATTACGTAAGCACTAGTGTGGGTAGGTGAAGAGACAAAGTTTAAAGTTAAACTCAATCGGGCATGGTTAGTTCTTGCATGGGAGACTGCCTGAGAAAACCAGCTGAGGATTTTTTTAGGTTTCATCACATACATATCAAAGATATGAGACAACGTTCGTGCATCTCTTTTTTCACTGTGATGTTAATCATTTTTAGTAGAAAGACATGGAAATTTAGGCTTGTTTTCAAATTCATGATCATTTTTCAATTTCCTTATTATTTTCGGAGAACAAGTTGGTGACGCTGTCGGTACATAGTGGAGTTTGACCAGTTAACTTACCGTGAAAAGTCGTACAAAGTGAACGCAAAGTTGTGCAAAGTGATTACAAAGTTTGTAGATGTATTTGTATGTTTGACCTAAGTTGTTGGCATATAGAAACCCGCAATTGTAAAGTCAAACAAATGAATAAAAGCGAGATGAAAACAGCCTATATTAGCAGAGTATCACATGAGCTGACTGACCATAAAGATGATTGAAACAGCATGCAAAGTTGATAAAAGCGTTCAAAACGTTGGCGGAGTTGCATGTATATATAACCTAAGTCATTGGAATGCCAACCCCGCAGTTAAATTTCGAAAACATTAAGTATATGTCTAGAAAATTCCCGATATGTAAGCGGATTATCGCAACTGCGAACCGAAAATCGAAGACAAACTGCTTACAAAGTTATGAAAAGCGATTGCAAAGTTTGTAGATTCGTTTGGCAATGTTACATATGATATTATATTGACGGGTTCCATAGTCAAAAGTTCGAAAACGTAAATACATATTACGCACATTGCGTTAAAGTAGCGTACTATCACTCGGAGCATGTAGAGGTCATAGGTCAATTCAAGAAGTTACTTGTACAAAAGCTATCAAGTTTAAAACAGTTTCAAATATGAAATAGTCGCTAATTCGAGTATATTTCCAATTACGTAAGCACTAGTGTGGGTAGGTGAAGAGACAAAGTTTAAAGTTAAACTCAAACGGGCATGGTTAGTTCTTGCATGGGAGACTGCCTGAGAAAACCAGCTGAGGATTTTTTTAGGTTTCATCACATACATATCAAAGATATGAGACAACGTTCGTGCATCTCTTTTTTCACTGTGATGTTAATCATTTTTAGTAGAAAGACATGGAAATTTAGGCTTGTTTTCAAATTCATGAACATTTTTCAATTTCCTTATTATTTTCGGAGAACAAGTTGGTGACGCTGTCGGTACATAGTGGAGTTTGACCAGTTAACTTACCGTGAAAAGTCGTACAAAGTGAACGCAAAGTTGTGCAAAGTGATTACAAAGTTTGTAGATGTATTTGTATGTTTGACCTAAGTTGTTGGCATATAGAAACCCGCAATTGTAAAGTCAAACAAATGAATAAAAGCGAGATGAAAACAGCCTATATTAGCAGAGTATCACATGAGCTGACTGACCATAAAGATGATAGAAACAGCATGCAAAGTTGATAAAAGCGTTCAAAACGTTGGCGGAGTTGCATGTATATATAACCTAAGTCATTGGAATGCCAACCCCGCAGTTAAATTTCGAAAACATTAAGTATATGTCTAGAAAATTCCCGATATGTAAGCAGATTATCGCAACTGCGAACCGAAAATCGAAGACAAACTGCTTACAAAGTTATGAAAAGCGATTGCAAAGTTTGTAGATTCGTTTGGCAATGTTACATATGATATTATATTGACGGGTTCCATAGTCAAAAGTTCGAAAACGTAAATACATATTTCGCACATTGCCGTTAAAGTAGCGTACTATCACTCGGAGCATGTAGAGGTCATAGGTCAATTCAAGAAGTTACTTGTACAAAAGCTATTAAGTTTAAAACAGATTCAAAAATGAAATAGTCGCTCATTCGAGTATAATTCAAATTACGTAAGCAGTAGTGTGGGTAGCTGAAGAGACAAAGTTTAAAGTTAAGCTCAATCGGGCATGGTTAGTTCTTGCATGGGAGACTGCCTGAGAAAACCAGCTGGGGATTTTTTTTGGTTTCATCACATACATATCAAAGATATGAGACAACCTTCGTGCATCTTTTTTTTCACTGTGATGTTAATAATTTTTAGTAGAAAGACATGGAAATCTAGGCTTGTTTTCAAATTCATGAACATTTTTCAATTTCCCTATTATTTTCGGAGAAAAAGTTGGTGACGCTGTCGGCACATAGTGCAGTTTGACCAGTTAACTTACCGTGAAAAGTCGTACAAAGTGAACGCAAAGTTGTGCAATGTGATTACAAAGTTTGTAGATGTATTTGTATGTTTGACCTAAGTTGTTGGCATATAGAAACCCGCAATTGTAAAGTCAAACAAATGAATAAAAGCGAGATGAAAACAGCCTATATTAGCAGAGTATCACATGAGCTGACTGACCATAAAGATGATAGAAACAGCATGCAAAGTTGATAAAAGCGTTCAAAACGTTGGCGGAGTTGCATGTATATATAACATAAGTCATTGGAATGCCAACCCCGCAGTTAAATTTCGAAAACATTAAGTATATGTCTAGAAAATTCCCGATATGTAAGCAGATTATCGCAACTGCGAACCGAAAATCGAAGACAAACTGCTTACAAAGTTATGAAAAGCGATTGCAAAGTTTGTAGATTCGTTTGGCAATGTCACATATGATATTATATTGATGGGTTCCATAGTCAAAAGTTCGAAAACGTAAATACATATTTCGCACATTGCCGTTAAAGTAGCGTACTATCACTCGGAGCATGTAGAGGTCATAGGTCATTTCAAGAAGTTACTTGTACAAAAGCTATCAAGTTTAAAACAGTTTCAAATATGAAATAGTCGTTAATTCGAGTATATTTCCAATTACGTAAGCACTAGTGTGGGTAGGTGAAGAGACAAAGTTTAAAGTTAAACTCAATCCGGCATGGTTAGTTCTTGCATGGGAGACTGCCTGAGAAAACCAGCTGAGGATTTTTTTAGGTTTCATCACATACATATCAAAGATATGAGACAACGTTCGTGCATCTCTTTTTTCACTGTGATGTTAATCATTTTTAGTAGAAAGACATGGAAATTTAGGCTTGTTTTCAAATTCATGAACATTTTTCAATTTCCTTATTATTTTCGGAGAACAAGTTGGTGACGCTGTCGGTACATAGTGGAGTTTGACCAGTTAACTTACCGTGAAAAGTCGTACAAAGTGAACGCAAAGTTGTGCAAAGTGATTACAAAGTTTGTAGATGTATTTGTATGTTTGACCTAAGTTGTTGGCATATAGAAACCCGCAATTGTAAAGTCAAACAAATGAATAAAAGCGAGATTAAACAGCCTATATTAGCAGAGTATCACATGAGCTGACTGACCATAAAGAAGATAGAAACAGCATGCAAAGTTGATAAAAGCGTTCAAAACGTTGGCGGAGTTGCATGTATATATAACCTAAGTCATTGGAATGCCAACCCCGCAGTTAAATTTCGAAAACATTAAGTATATGTCTAGAAAATTCCCGATATGTAAGCAGATTATCGCAACTGCGAACCGAAAATCGAAGACAAACTGCTTACAAAGTTATGAAAAGCGATTGCAAAGTTTGTAGATTCGTTTGGCAATGTTACATATGATATTATATTGACGGGTTCCATAGTCAAAAGTTCGAAAACGTAAATACATATTTCGCACATTGCCGTTAAAGTAGCGTACTATCACTCGGAGCATGTAGAGGTCATAGGTCAATTCAAGAAGTTATTTGTACAAAAGCTATTAAGTTTAAAACAGTTTCAAAAATGAAATAGTCGCTCATTCGAGTATAATTCAAATTACGTAAGCAGAAGTGTGGGTAGGTGAAGAGACAAAGTTTAAAGTTAAGCTCAATCGGGCATGGTTAGTTCTTACATGGGAGACTGCCTGAGAAAACCAGCTGGGGATTTTTTTTGGTTTCATCACATACATATCAAAGATATGAGACAACGTTCGTGCATCTTTTTTTTCACTGTGATGTTAATCATTTTTAGTAGAAAGACATGGAAATCTAGGCTTGTTTTCAAATTCATGAACATTTTTCAATTTCCCTATTATTTTCGGAGAACAAGTTGGTGACGCTGTCGGCACATAGTGGAGTTTGACCAGTTAACTTACCGTGAAAAGTCGTACAAAGTGAACGCAAAGTTGTGCAATGTGATTACAAAGTTTGTAGATGTATTTGTATGTTTGACCTAAGTTGTTGGCATATAGAAACCCGCAATTGTAAAGTCAAACAAATGAATAAAAGCGAGATGAAAACAGCCTATATTAGCAGAGTATCACATGAGCTGACTGACCATAACGATGATAGAAACAGCATGCAAAGTTGATAAAAGCGTTCAAAACGTTGGCGGAGTTGCATGTATATATAACATAAGTCATTGGAATGCCAACCCCGCAGTTAAATTTCGAAAACATTAAGTATATGTCTAGAAAATTCCCGATATGTAAGCAGATTATCGTAACTGCGAACCGAAAATCGAAGACAAACTGCTTACAAAGTTATGAAAAGCGATTGCAAAGTTTGTAGATTCGTTTGGCAATGTTACATATGATATTATATTGACGGGTTCCATAGTCAAAAGTTCGAAAACGTAAATACATATTTAGCACATTGCCGTAAAAGTAGCGTACTATCACTCGGAGCATGTAGAGGTCATAGGTCAATTCAAGAAGTTACTTGTACAAAAGCTATTAAGTTTAAAACAGATTCAAAAATGAAATAGTCGCTCATTCGAGTATAATTCAAATTACGTAAGCAGAAGTGTGGGTAGGTGAAGAGACAAAGTTTAAAGTTAAGCTCAATCGGGCATGGTTAGTTCTTGCATGGGAGACTGCCTGAGAAAACCAGCTGGGGATTTATTTTGGTTTCATCACATACATATCAAAGATATGAGACAACCTTCGTGCATCTTTTTTTTCACTGTGATGTTAATCATTTTTAGTAGAAAGACATGGAAATCTAGGCTTGTTTTCAAATTCATGAACATTTTTCAATTTCCCTATTATTTTCGGAGAACAAGTTGGTGACGCTGTCGGCACATAGTGCAGTTTGACCAGTTAACTTACCGTGAAAAGTCGTACAAAGTGAACGCAAAGTTGTGCAATGTGATTACAAAGTTTGTAGATGTATTTGTATGTTTGACCTAAGTTGTTGGCATATAGAAACCCGCAATTGTAAAGTCAAACAAATGAATAAAAGCGAGATGAAAACAGCCTATATTAGCAGAGTATCACATGAGCTGACTGACCATAAAGATGATAGAAACAGCATGCAAAGTTGATAAAAGCGTTCAAAACGTTGGCGGAGTTGCATGTATATATAACATAAGTCATTGGAATGCCAACCCCGCAGTTAAATTTCGAAAACATTAAGTATATGTCTAGAAAATTCCCGATATGTAAGCAGATTATCGCAACTGCGAACCGAAAATCGAAGACAAACTGCTTACAAAGTTATGAAAAGCGATTGCAAAGTTTGTAGATTCGTTTGGCAATGTCACATATGATATTATATTGACGGGTTCCATAGTCAAAAGTTCGAAAACGTAAATACATATTTCGCACATTGCCGTTAAAGTAGCGTACTATCACTCGGAGCATGTAGAGGTCATAGGTCAATTCAAGAAGTTACTTGTACAAAAGCTATTAAGTTTAAAACAGTTTCAAAAATGAAATAGTCGCTCATTCGAGTATAATTCAAATTACGTAAGCAGAAGTGTGGGTAGGTGAAGAGACAAAGTTTAAAGTTAAGCTCAATCGGGCATGGTTAGTTCTTACATGGGAGACTGCCTGAGAAAACCAGCTGGGGATTTTTTTTGGTTTCATCACATACATATCAAAGATATGAGACAACGTTCGTGCATCTTTTTTTTCACTGTGATGTTAATCATTTTTAGTAGAAAGACATGGAAATCTAGGCTTGTTTTCAAATTCATGAACATTTTTCAATTTCCCTATTATTTTCGGAGAACAAGTTGGTGACGCTGTCGGCACATAGTGGAGTTTGACCAGTTAACTTACCGTGAAAAGTCGTACAAAGTGAACGCAAAGTTGTGCAATGTGATTACAAAGTTTGTAGATGTATTTGTATGTTTGACCTAAGTTGTTGGCATATAGAAACCCGCAATTGTAAAGTCAAACAAATGAATAAAAGCGAGATGAAAACAGCCTATATTAGCAGAGTATCACATGAGCTGACTGACCATAACGATGATAGAAACAGCATGCAAAGTTGATAAAAGCGTTCAAAACGTTGGCGGAGTTGCATGTATATATAACATAAGTCATTGGAATGCCAACCCCGCAGTTAAATTTCGAAAACATTAAGTATATGTCTAGAAAATTCCCGATATGTAAGCAGATTATCGTAACTGCGAACCGAAAATCGAAGACAAACTGCTTACAAAGTTATGAAAAGCGATTGCAAAGTTTGTAGATTCGTTTGGCAATGTTACATATGATATTATATTGACGGGTTCCATAGTCAAAAGTTCGAAAACGTAAATACATATTTCGCACATTGCCGTTAAAGTAGCGTACTATCACTCGGAGCATGTAGAGGTCATAGGTCAATTCAAGAAGTTACTTGTACAAAAGCTATTAAGTTTAAAACAGATTCAAAAATGAAATAGTCGCTCATTCGAGTATAATTCAAATTACGTAAGCAGAAGTGTGGGTAGGTGAAGAGACAAAGTTTAAAGTTAAGCTCAATCGGGCATGGTTAGTTCTTGCATGGGAGACTGCCTGAGAAAACCAGCTGGGGATTTTTTTTGGTTTCATCACATACATATCAAAGATATGAGACAACCTTCGTGCATCTTTTTTTTCACTGTGATGTTAATCATTTTTAGTAGAAAGACATGGAAATCTAGGCTTGTTTTCAAATTCATGAACATTTTTCAATTTCCCTATTATTTTCGGAGAACAAGTTGGTGACGCTGTCGGCACATAGTGCAGTTTGACCAGTTAACTTACCGTGAAAAGTCGTACAAAGTGAACGCAAAGTTGTGCAATGTGATTACAAAGTTTGTAGATGTATTTGTATGTTTGACCTAAGTTGTTGGCATATAGAAACCCGCAATTGTAAAGTCAAACAAATGAATAAAAGCGAGATGAAAACAGCCTATATTAGCAGAGTATCACATGAGCTGACTGACCATAAAGATGATAGAAACAGCATGCAAAGTTGATAAAAGCGTTCAAAACGTTGGCGGAGTTGCATGTATATATAACATAAGTCATTGGAATGCCAACCCCGCAGTTAAATTTCGAAAACATTAAGTATATGTCTAGAAAATTCCCGATATGTAAGCAGATTATCGCAACTGCGAACCGAAAATCGAAGACAAACTGCTTACAAAGTTATGAAAAGCGATTGCAAAGTTTGTAGATTCGTTTGGCAATGTCACATATGATATTATATTGACGGGTTCCATAGTCAAAAGTTCGAAAACGTAAATACATATTTCGCACATTGCCGTTAAAGTAGCGTACTATCACTCGGAGCATGTAGAGGTCATAGGTCATTTCAAGAAGTTACTTGTACAAAAGCTATCAAGTTTAAAACAGTTTCAAATATGAAATAGTCGTTAATTCGAGTATATTTCCAATTACGTAAGCACTAGTGTGGGTAGGTGAAGAGACAAAGTTTAAAGTTAAACTCAATCCGGCATGGTTAGTTCTTGCATGGGAGACTGCCTGAGAAAACCAGCTGAGGATTTTTTTAGGTTTCATCACATACATATCAAAGATATGAGACAACGTTCGTGCATCTCTTTTTTCACTGTGATGTTAATCATTTTTAGTAGAAAGACATGGAAATTTAGGCTTGTTTTCAAATTCATGAACATTTTTCAATTTCCTTATTATTTTCGGAGAACAAGTTGGTGACGCTGTCGGTACATAGTGGAGTTTGACCAGTTAACTTACCGTGAAAAGTCGTACAAAGTGAACGCAAAGTTGTGCAAAGTGATTACAAAGTTTGTAGATGTATTTGTATGTTTGACCTAAGTTGTTGGCATATAGAAACCCGCAATTGTAAAGTCAAACAAATGAATAAAAGCGAGATTAAACAGCCTATATTAGCAGAGTATCACATGAGCTGACTGACCATAAAGAAGATAGAAACAGCATGCAAAGTTGATAAAAGCGTTCAAAACGTTGGCGGAGTTGCATGTATATATAACCTAAGTCATTGGAATGCCAACCCCGCAGTTAAATTTCGAAAACATTAAGTATATGTCTAGAAAATTCCCGATATGTAAGCAGATTATCGCAACTGCGAACCGAAAATCGAAGACAAACTGCTTACAAAGTTATGAAAAGCGATTGCAAAGTTTGTAGATTCGTTTGGCAATGTTACATATGATATTATATTGACGGGTTCCATAGTCAAAAGTTCGAAAACGTAAATACATATTTCGCACATTGCCGTTAAAGTAGCGTACTATCACTCGGAGCATGTAGAGGTCATAGGTCAATTCAAGAAGTTACTTGTACAAAAGCTATTAAGTTTAAAACAGTTTCAAAAATGAAATAGTCGCTCATTCGAGTATAATTCAAATTACGTAAGCAGAAGTGTGGGTAGGTGAAGAGACAAAGTTTAAAGTTAAGCTCAATCGGGCATGGTTAGTTCTTACATGGGAGACTGCCTGAGAAAACCAGCTGGGGATTTTTTTTGGTTTCATCACATACATATCAAAGATATGAGACAACGTTCGTGCATCTTTTTTTTCACTGTGATGTTAATCATTTTTAGTAGAAAGACATGGAAATCTAGGCTTGTTTTCAAATTCATGAACATTTTTCAATTTCCCTATTATTTTCGGAGAACAAGTTGGTGACGCTGTCGGCACATAGTGGAGTTTGACCAGTTAACTTACCGTGAAAAGTCGTACAAAGTGAACGCAAAGTTGTGCAATGTGATTACAAAGTTTGTAGATGTATTTGTATGTTTGACCTAAGTTGTTGGCATATAGAAACCCGCAATTGTAAAGTCAAACAAATGAATAAAAGCGAGATGAAAACAGCCTATATTAGCAGAGTATCACATGAGCTGACTGACCATAACGGTGATAGAAACAGCATGCAAAGTTGATAAAAGCGTTCAAAACGTTGGCGGAGTTGCATGTATATATAACATAAGTCATTGGAATGCCAACCCCGCAGTTAAATTTCGAAAATATTAAGTATATGTCTAGAAAATTCCCGATATGTAAGCAGATTATCGTAACTGCGAACCGAAAATCGAAGACAAACTGCTTACAAAGTTATGAAAAGCGATTGCAAAGTTTGTAGATTCGTTTGGCAATGTTACATATGATATTATATTGACGGGTTCCATAGTCAAAAGTTCGAAAACGTAAATACATATTTCGCACATTGCCGTTAAAGTAGCGTACTATCACTCGGAGCATGTAGAGGTCATAGGTCAATTCAAGAAGTTACTTGTACAAAAGCTATTAAGTTTAAAACAGTTTCAAAAATGAAATAGTCGCTCATTCGAATATAATTCAAATTACGTAAGCAGAAGTGTGGGTAGGTGAAGAGACAAAGTTTAAAGTTAAGCTCAATCGGGCATGGTTAGTTCTTGCATGGGAGACTGCCTGAGAAAACCAGCTGAGGATTTTTTTAGGTTTCATCACATACATATCAAAGATATGAGACAACGTTCGTGCATCTCTTTTTTCACTGTGATGTTAATCATTTTTAGTAGAAAGACATGGAAATTTAGGCTTGTTTTCAAATTCATGAACATTTTTCAATTTCCTTATTATTTTCGGTGAACAAGTTGGTGACGCAGTCGGTACATAGTGGAGTTTGACCAGTTAACTTACCGTGAAAAGTCGTACAAAGTGAACGCAAAGTTGTGCAAAGTGATTACAAAGTTTGTAGATGTATTTGTATGTTTGACCTAAGTTGTTGGCATATAGAAACCCGCAATTGTAAAGTCAAACAAATGAATAAAAGCGAGATTAAACAGCCTATATTAGCATATCACATGATATGATCATGATCATGATCATGATCACATGATACATATCACATATATTAGAGTATCACATGAGCTGACTGACCATAAAGAAGATAGAAACAGCATGCAAAGTTGATAAAAGCGTTCAAAACGTTGGCGGAGTTGCATGTATATATAACCTAAGTCATTGGAATGCCAACCCCGCAGTTAAATTTCGAAAACATTAAGTATATGTCTAGAAAATTCCCGATATGTAAGCAGATTATCGCAACTGCGAACCGAAAATCGAAGACAAACTGCTTACAAAGTTATGAAAAGCGATTGCAAAGTTTGTAGATTCGTTTGGCAATGTTACATATGATATTATATTGACGGGTTCCATAGTCAAAAGTTCGAAAACGTAAATACATATTTCGCACATTGCCGTTAAAGTAGCGTACTATCACTCGGAGCATGTAGAGGTCATAGGTCAATTCAAGAAGTTACTTGTACAAAAGCTATTAAGTTTAAAACAGTTTCAAAAATGAAATAGTCGCTCATTCGAGTATAATTCAAATTACGTAAGCAGAAGTGTGGGTAGGTGAAGAGACAAAGTTTAAAGTTAAGCTCAATCGGGCATGGTTAGTTCTTGCATGGGAGACTGCCTGAGAAAACCAGCTGGGGATTTTTTTTGGTTTCATCACATACATATCAAAGATATGAGACAACGTTCGTGCATCTTTTTTTTCACTGTGATGTTAATCATTTTTAGTAGAAAGACATGGAAATCTAGGCTTGTTTTCAAATTCATGAACATTTTTCAATTTCCCTATTATTTTCGGAGAACAAGTTGGTGACGCTGTCGGCACATAGTGGAGTTTGACCAGTTAACTTACCGTGAAAAGTCGTACAAAGTGAACGCAAATTTGTGCAATGTGATTACAAAGTTTGTAGATGTATTTGTATGTTTGACCTAAGTTGTTGGCATATAGAAACCCGCAATTGTAAAGTCAAACAAATGAATAAAAGCGAGATGAAAACAGCCTATATTAGCAGAGTATCACATGAGCTGACTGACCATAACGATGATAGAAACAGCATGCAAAGTTGATAAAAGCGTTCAAAACGTTGGCGGAGTTGCATGTATATATAACATAAGTCATTGGAATGCCAACCCCACAGTTAAATTTCGAAAACATTAAGTATATGTCTAGAAAATTCCCGATATGTAAGCAGATTATCGTAACTGCGAACCGAAAATCGAAGACAAACTGCTTACAAAGTTATGAAAAGCGATTGCAAAGTTTGTAGATTCGTTTGGCAATGTTACATATGATATTATATTGACGGGTTCCATAGTCAAAAGTTCGAAAACGTAAATACATATTTCGCACATTGCCGTTAAAGTAGCGTACTACCACTCGGAGCATGTAGAGGTCATAGGTCAATTCAAGAAGTTACTTGTACAAATGCTATCAAGTTTAAAACAGTTTCAAATATGAAATAGTCGTTAATTCGAGTATATTTCCAATTACGTAAGCAGTAGTGTGGGTAGGTGAAGAGACAAAGTTTAAAGTTTAACTCAATCGGGCATGGTTAGTTCTTGCATGGGAGACTGCCTGAGAAAACCAGCTGAGGATTTTTTTTAGGTTTCATCACATACATATCAAAGATATGAGACAACGTTCGTGCATCTTTTTTCACTGTGATGTTAATCATTTTTAGTAGAAAGACATGGAAATTTAGGCTTGTTTTCAAATTCATGAACATTTTTCAATTTCCTTATTATTTTCGGAGAACAAGTTGGTGACGCTGTCGGTACATAGTGGAGTTTGACCAGTTAACTTACCGTGAATAGTCGTACAAAGTGAACGCAAAGTTGTGCAAAGTGATTACAAAGTTTGTAGATGTATTTGTATGTTTGACCTAAGTTGTTGGCATATAGAAACCCGCAATTGTAAAGTCAAACAAATGAATAAAAGCGAGATGAAAACAGCCTATATTAGCAGAGTATCACATGAGCTGACTGACCATAAAGATGATAGAAACAGCATGCAAAGTTGATAAAAGCGTTCAAAACGTTGGCGGAGTTGCATGTATATATAACCTAAGTCATTGGAATGCCAACCCCGCAGTTAAATTTCGAAAACATTAAGTATATGTCTAGAAAATTCCCGATATGTAAGCAGATTATCGCAACTGCGAACCGAAAATCGAAGACAAACTGCTTACAAAGTTATGAAAAGCGATTGCAAAGTTTGTAGATTCGTTTGGCAATGTTACATATGATATTATATTGACGGGTTCCATAGTCAAAAGTTCGAAAACGTAAATACATATTTCGCACATTGCCGTTAAAGTAGCGTACTATCACTCGGAGCATGTAGAGGTCATAGGTCAATTCAAGAAGTTACTTGTACAAAAGCTATTAAGTTTAAAACAGATTCAAAAATGAAATAGTCGCTCATTCGAGTATAACTCAAATTACGTAAGCAGAAGTGTGGGTAGGTGAAGAGACAAAGTTTAAAGTTTAACTCAATCGGGCATGGTTAGTTCTTGCATGGGAGACTGCCTGAGAAAACCAGCTGAGGATTTTTTTTAGGTTTCATCACATACATATCAAAGATATGAGACAACGTTCGTGCATCTTTTTTTCACTGTGATGTTAATCATTTTTAGTAGAAAGACATGGAAATTTAGGCTTGTTTTCAAATTCATGAACATTTTTCAATTTCCTTATTATTTTCGGAGAACAAGTTGGTGACGCTGTCGGTACATAGTGGAGTTTGACCAGTTAACTTACCGTGAAAAGTCGTACAAAGTGAACGCAAAGTTGTGCAAAGTGATTACAAAATTTGTAGATGTATGTGTATGTTTGACCTAAGTTGTTGGCATATAGAAACCCGCAATTGTAAAGTCAAACAAATGAATAAAAGCGAGATGAAAACAGCCTATATTAGCAGAGTATCACATGAGCTGACTGACCATAAAGATGATAGAAACAGCATGCAAAGTTGATAAAAGCGTTCAAAACGTTGGCGGAGTTGCATGTATATATAACATAAGTCATTGGAATGCCAACCCCGCAGTTAAATTTCGAAAACATTAAGTATATGTTTAGAAAATCTCCGATATGTAAGCAGATTATCGCAACTGCGAACCGAAAATCGAAGACAAACTGCTTACAAAGTTATGAAAAGCGATTGCAAAGTTTGTAGATTCGTTTGGCAATGTTACATATGATATTATATTGACGGGTTCCATAGTCAAAAGTTCGAAAACGTAAATACATATTTCGCACATTGCCGTTAAAGTAGCGTACTATCACTCGGAGCATGTAGAGGTCATAGGTCAATTCAAGAAGTTACTTGTACAAAAGCTATCAAGTTTAAAACAGTTTCAAAAATGAAATAGTCGCTAATTCGTGTATATTTCAAATTACGTAATCAGTAGTGTGGGTAGCTGAAGAGACAAAGTTTAAAGTTAAGCTCAATCGGGCATGGTTAGTTCTTGCATGGGAGACTGCCTGAGAAATCCAGCTGGGGATTTTTTTTGGATTCATCACATACATATCAAAGATATGAGACAACGTTCGTGCATCTTTTTTTCACTGTGATGTTAATTATTTTTAGTAGAAAGACATGGAAATTTAGGCTTGTTTTCAAATTCATGAACATTTTTCAATTTCCTTATTATTTTCGGAGAACAAGTTGGTGACGCTGTCGGTACATAGTGGAGTTTGACCAGTTAACTTACCGTGAAAAGTCGTACAAAGTGAACGCAAAGTTGTGCAAAGTGATTACAAAGTTTGTAGATGTATTTGTATGTTTGACCTAAGTTGTTGGCATATAGAAACCCGCAATTGTAAAGTCAAACAAATGAATAAAAGCGAGATGAAAACAGCCTATATTAGCAGAGTATCACATGAGCTGACTGACCATAACGATGATAGAAACAGCATGCAAAGTTGATAAAAGCGTTCAAAACGTTGGCGGAGTTGCATGTATATATAACATAAGTCATTGGAATGCCAACCCCGCAGTTAAATTTCGAAAACATTAAGTATATGTCTAGAAAATTCCCGATATGTAAGCAGATTATCGTAACTGCGAACCGAAAATCGAAGACAAACTGCTTACAAAGTTATGAAAAGCGATTGCAAAGTTTGTAGATTCGTTTGGCAATGTTACATATGATATTATATTGACGGGTTCCATAGTCAAAAGTTCGAAAACGTAAATACATATTTCGCACATTGCCGTTAAAGTAGCGTACTATCACTCGGAGCATGTAGAGGTCATAGGTCAATTCAAGAAGTTACTTGTACAAAAGCTATTAAGTTTAAAACAGATTCAAAAATGAAATAGTCGCTCATTCGAGTATAACTCAAATTACGTAAGCAGAAGTGTGGGTAGGTGAAGAGACAAAGTTTAAAGTTTAACTCAATCGGGCATGGTTAGTTCTTGCATGGGAGACTGCCTGAGAAAACCAGCTGAGGATTTTTTTTAGGTTTCATCACATACATATCAAAGATATGAGACAACGTTCGTGCATCTTTTTTTCACTGTGATGTTAATCATTTTAGTAGAAAGACATGGAAATTTAGGCTTGTTTTCAAATTCATGAACATTTTTCAATTTCCTTATTATTTTCGGAGAACAAGTTGGTGACGCTGTCGGTACATAGTGGAGTTTGACCAGTTAACTTACCGTGAAAAGTCGTACAAAGTGAACGCAAAGTTGTGCAAAGTGATTACAAAATTTGTAGATGTATGTGTATGTTTGACCTAAGTTGTTGGCATATAGAAACCCGCAATTGTAAAGTCAAACAAATGAATAAAAGCGAGATGAAAACAGCCTATATTAGCAGAGTATCACATGAGCTGACTGACCATAAAGATGATAGAAACAGCATGCAAAGTTGATAAAAGCGTTCAAAACGTTGGCGGAGTTGCATGTATATATAACATAAGTCATTGGAATGCCAACCCCGCAGTTAAATTTCGAAAACATTAAGTATATGTTTAGAAAATCTCCGATATGTAAGCAGATTATCGCAACTGCGAACCGAAAATCGAAGACAAACTGCTTACAAAGTTATGAAAAGCGATTGCAAAGTTTGTAGATTCGTTTGGCAATGTTACATATGATATTATATTGACGGGTTCCATAGTCAAAAGTTCGAAAACGTAAATACATATTTCGCACATTGCCGTTAAAGTAGCGTACTATCACTCGGAGCATGTAGAGGTCATAGGTCAATTCAAGAAGTTACTTGTACAAAAGCTATCAAGTTTAAAACAGTTTCAAAAATGAAATAGTCGCTAATTCGTGTATATTTCAAATTACGTAATCAGTAGTGTGGGTAGCTGAAGAGACAAAGTTTAAAGTTAAGCTCAATCGGGCATGGTTAGTTCTTGCATGGGAGACTGCCTGAGAAAACCAGCTGGGGATTTTTTTTGGATTCATCACATACATATCAAAGATATGAGACAACGTTCGTGCATCTTTTTTTCACTGTGATGTTAATCATTTTTAGTAGAAAGACATGGAAATTTAGGCTTGTTTTCAAATTCATGAACATTTTTCAATTTCCTTATTATTTTCGGAGAACAAGTTGGTGACGCTGTCGGTACATAGTGGAGTTTGACCAGTTAACTTACCGTGAAAAGTCGTACAAAGTGAACGCAAAGTTGTGCAAAGTGATTACAAAGTTTGTAGATGTATTTGTATGTTTGACCTAAGTTGTTGGCATATAGAAACCCGCAATTGTAAAGTCAAACAAATGAATAAAAGCGAGATGAAAACAGCCTATATTAGCAGAGTATCACATGAGCTGACTGACCATAACGATGATAGAAACAGCATGCAAAGTTGATAAAAGCGTTCAAAACGTTGGCGGAGTTGCATGTATATATAACATAAGTCATTGGAATGCCAACCCCGCAGTTAAATTTCGAAAACATTAAGTATATGTCTAGAAAATTCCCGATATGTAAGCAGATTATCGTAACTGCGAACCGAAAATCGAAGACAAACTGCTTACAAAGTTATGAAAAGCGATTGCAAAGTTTGTAGATTCGTTTGGCAATGTTACATATGATATTATATTGACGGGTTCCATAGTCAAAAGTTCGAAAACGTAAATACATATTTCACACATTGCCGTTAAAGTAGCGTACTATCACTCGGAGCATGTAGAGGTCATAGGTCAATTCAAGAAGTTACTTGTACAAAAGCTATCAAGTTTAAAACAGTTTCAAATATGAAATAGTCGTTAATTCGAGTATATTTCCAATTACGTAAGCAGTAGTGTGGGTAGGTGAAGAGACAAAGTTTAAAGTTTAACTCAATCGGGCATGGTTAGTTCTTGCATGGGAGACTGCCTGAGAAAACCAGCTGAGGATTTTTTTTAGGTTTCATAACATACATATCAAAGATATGAGACAACGTTCGTGCATCTTTTTTTCACTGTGATGTTAATCATTTTTAGTAGAAAGACATGGAAATTTAGGCTTGTTTTCAAATTCATGAACATTTTTCAATTTCCTTATTATTTTCGGAGAACAAGTTGGTGACGCTGTCGGTACATAGTGGAGTTTGACCAGTTAACTTACCGTGAAAAGTCGTACAAAGTGAACGCAAAGTTGTGCAAAGTGATTACAAAATTTGTAGATGTATTTGTATGTTTGACCTAAGTTGTTGGCATATAGAAACCCGCAATTGTAAAGTCAAACAAATGAATAAAAGCGAGATGAAAACAGCCTATATTAGCAGAGTATCACATGAGCTGACTGACCATAAAGATGATAGAAACAGCATGCAAAGTTGATAAAAGCGTTCAAAACGTTGGCGGAGTTGCATGTATATATAACATAAGTCATTGGAATGCCAACCCCGCAGTTAAATTTCGAAAACATTAAGTATATGTTTAGAAAATCCCCGATATGTAAGCAGATTATCGCAACTGCGAACCGAAAATCGAAGACAAACTGCTTACAAAGTTATGAAAAGCGATTGCAAAGTTTGTAGATTCGTTTGGCAATGTTACATATGATATTATATTGACGGGTTCCATAGTCAAAAGTTCGAAAACGTAAATACATATTTCGCACATTGCCGTTAAAGTAGCGTACTATCACTCGGAGCATGTAGAGGTCATAGGTCAATTCAAGAAGTTACTTGTACAAAAGCTATCAAGTTTAAAACAGTTTCAAAAATGAAATAGTCGCTAATTCGTGTATATTTCAAATTACGTAATCAGTAGTGTGGGTAGCTGAAGAGACAAAGTTTAAAGTTAAGCTCAATCGGGCATGGTTAGTTCTTGCATGGGAGACTGCCTGAGAAAACCAGCTGGGGATTTTTTTTGGATTCATCACATACATATCAAAGATATGAGACAACGTTCGTGCATCTTTTTTTCACTGTGATGTTAATCATTTTTAGTAGAAAGACATGGAAATTTAGGCTTGTTTTCAAATTCATGAACATTTTTCAATTTCCTTATTATTTTCGGAGAACAAGTTGGTGACGCTGTCGGTACATAGTGGAGTTTGACCAGTTAACTTACCGTGAAAAGTCGTACAAAGTGAACGCAAAGTTGTGCAAAGTGATTACAAAGTTTGTAGATGTATTTGTATGTTTGACCTAAGTTGTTGGCATATAGAAACCCGCAATTGTAAAGTCAAACAAATGAATAAAAGCGAGATGAAAACAGCCTATATTAGCAGAGTATCACATGAGCTGACTGACCATAACGATGATAGAAACAGCATGCAAAGTTGATAAAAGCGTTCAAAACGTTGGCGGAGTTGCATGTATATATAACATAAGTCATTGGAATGCCAACCCGCAGTTAAATTTCGAAAACATTAAGTATATGTCTAGAAAATTCCCGATATGTAAGCAGATTATCGTAACTGCGAACCGAAAATCGAAGACAAACTGCTTACAAAGTTATGAAAAGCGATTGCAAAGTTTGTAGATTCGTTTGGCAATGTTACATATGATATTATATTGACGGGTTCCATAGTCAAAAGTTCGAAAACGTAAATACATATTTCACACATTGCCGTTAAAGTAGCGTACTATCACTCGGAGCATGTAGAGGTCATAGGTCAATTCAAGAAGTTACTTGTACAAAAGCTATCAAGTTTAAAACAGTTTCAAATATGAAATAGTCGTTAATTCGAGTATATTTCCAATTACGTAAGCAGTAGTGTGGGTAGGTGAAGAGACAAAGTTTAAAGTTTAACTCAATCGGGCATGGTTAGTTCTTGCATGGGAGACTGCCTGAGAAAACCAGCTGAGGATTTTTTTTAGGTTTCATCACATACATATCAAAGATATGAGACAACGTTCGTGCATCTTTTTTTCACTGTGATGTTAATCATTTTTAGTAGAAAGACATGGAAATTTAGGCTTGTTTTCAAATTCATGAACATTTTTCAATTTCCTTATTATTTTCGGAGAACAAGTTGGTGACGCTGTCGGTACATAGTGGAGTTTGACCAGTTAACTTACCGTGAAAATTCGTACAAAGTGAACGCAAAGTTGTGCAAAGTGATTACAAAGTTTGTAGATGTATTTGTATGTTTGACCTAAGTTGTTGGCATATAGAAACCCGCAATTGTAAAGTCAAACAAATGAATAAAAGCGAGATGAAAACAGCCTATATTAGCAGAGTATCACATGAGCTGACTAACCATAACGATGATAGAAACAGCATGCAAAGTTGATAAAAGCGTTCAAAACGTTGGCGGAGTTGCATGTATATATAACATAAGTCATTGGAATGCCAACCCCGCAGTTAAATTTCGAAAACATTAAGTATATGTCTAGAAAATTCCCGATATGTAAGCAGATTATCGTAACTGCGAACCGAAAATCGAAGACAAACTGCTTACAAAGTTATGAAAAGCGATTGCAAAGTTTGTAGATTCGTTTGGCAATGTTACATATGATATTATATTGACGGGTTCCATAGTCAAAAGTTCGAAAACGTAAATACATATTTCGCACATTGCCGTTAAAGTAGCGCACTATCACTCGGAGCATGTAGAGGTCATAGGTCAATTCAATAAGTTACTTGTACAAAAGCTATTAAGTTTAAAACAGATTCAAAAATGAAATAGTCGCTCATTCGAGTATAATTCAAATTACGTAAGCAGAAGTGTGGGTAGGTGAAGAGACAAAGTTTAAAGTTAAGCTCAATCGGGCATGGTTAGTTCTTGCATGGGAGACTGCCTGAGAAAACCAGCTGAGGATTTTTTTTGGTTTCATCACATACATATCAAAGATATGAGACAACGTTCGTGCATCTTTTTTTTCACTGTGATGTTAATCATTTTTAGTAGAAAGACATGGAAATCTAGGCTTGTTTTCAAATTCATGAACATTTTTCAATTTCCCTATTATTTTCGGAGAACAAGTTGGTGACGCTGTCGGCACATAGTGCAGTTTGACCAGTTAACTTACCGTGAAAAGTCGTACAAAGTGAACGCAAAGTTGTGCAATGTGATTGCAAAGTTTGTAGATGTATTTGTATGTTTGACCTAAGTTGTTGGCATATAGAAACCCGCAATTGTAAAGTCAAACAAATGAATAAAAGCGAGATGAAAAGAGCCTATATTAGCAGAGTATCACATGAGCTGACTGACCATAAAGATGATAGAAACAGCATGCAAAGTTGATAAAAGCGTTCAAAACGTTGGCGGAGTTGCATGTATATATAACCTAAGTCATTGGAATGCCAACCCCACAGTTAAATTTCGAAAACATTAAGTATATGTCTAGAAAATTCCCGATATGTAAGCAGATTATCGCAACTGCGAACCGAAAATCGAAGACAAACTGCTTACAAAGTTATGAAAAGCGATTGCAAAGTTTGTAGATTCGTTTGGCAATGTCACATATGATATTATATTGACGGGTTCCATAGTCAAAAGTTCGAAAACGTAAATACATATTTCGCACATTGCCGTTAAAGTAGCGTACTATCACTCGGAGCATGTAGAGGTCATAGGTCAATTCAAGAAGTTACTTGTACAAAAGCTATCAAGTTTAAAACAGTTTCAAATATGAATCAGTCGTTAATTCGAGTATATTTCCAATTACGTAAGCACTAGTGTGGGTAGGTGAAGAGACAAAGTTTAAAGTTAAACTCAATCGGGCATGGTTAGTTCTTGCATGGGAGACTGCCTGAGAAAACCAGCTGAGGATTTTTTTAGGTTTCATCACATACATATCAAAGATATGAGACAACGTTCGTGCATCTCTTTTTTCACTGTGATGTTAATCATTTTTAGTAGAAAGACATGGAAATTTAGGCTTGTTTTCAAATTCATGAACATTTTTCAATTTCCTTATTATTTTCGGAGAACAAGTTGGTGACGCTGTCGGTACATAGTGGAGTTTGACCAGTTAACTTACCGTGAAAAGTCGTACAAAGTGAACGCAAAGTTGTGCAAAGTGATTACAAAGTTTGCAGATGTATTTGTATGTTTGACCTAAGTTGTTGGCATATAGAAACCCGCAATTGTAAAGTCAAACAAATGAATAAAAGCGAGATGAAAACAGCCTATATTAGCAGAGTATCACATGAGCTGACTGACCATAAAGATGATAGAAACAGCATGCAAAGTTGATAAAAGCGTTCAAAACGTTGGCGGAGTTGCATGTATATATAACCTAAGTCATTGGAATGCCAACCCCGCAGTTAAATTTCGAAAACATTAAGTATATGTCTAGAAAATTCCCGATATGTAAGCAGATTAACGCAACTGCGAACCGAAAATCGAAGACAAACTGCTTACAAAGTTATGAAAAGCGATTGCAAAGTTTGTAGATTCGTTTGGCAATGTTACATATGATATTATATTGACGGGTTCCATAGTCAAAAGTTCGAAAACGTAAATACATATTTCGCACATTGCCGTTAAAGTAGCGTACTATCACTCGGAGCATGTAGAGGTCATAGGTCAATTCAAGAAGTTACTTGTACAAAAGCTATTAAGTTTAAAACAGTTTCAAAAATGAAATAGTCGCTCATTCGAGTATAATTCAAATTACGTAAGCAGAAGTGTGGGTAGGTGAAGAGACAAAGTTTAAAGTTAAGCTCAAACGGGCATGGTTAGTTCTTGCATGGGAGACTGCCTGAGAAAACCAGCTGGGGATTTTTTTTGGTTTCATCACATACATATCAAAGATATGAGACAACGTTCGTGCATCTTTTTTTTCACTGTGATGTTAATCATTTTTAGTAGAAAGACATGGAAATCTAGGCTTGTTTTCAAATTCATGAACATTTTTCAATTTCCCTATTATTTTCGGAGAACAAGTTGGTGACGCTGTCGGCACATAGTGGAGTTTGACCAGTTAACTTACCGTGAAAAGTCGTACAAAGTGAACGCAAAGTTGTGCAATGTGATTACAAAGTTTGTAGATGTATTTGTATGTTTGACCTAAGTTGTTGGCATATAGAAACCCGCAATTGTAAAGTCAAACAAATGAATAAAAGCGAGATGAAAACAGCCTATATTAGCAGAGTATCACATGAGCTGACTGACCATAACGATGATAGAAACAGCATGCAAAGTTGATAAAAGCGTTCAAAACGTTGGCGGAGTTGCATGTATATATAACATAAGTCATTGGAATGCCAACCCGCAGTTAAATTTCGAAAACATTAAGTATATGTCTAGAAAATTCCCGATATGTAAGCAGATTATCGTAACTGCGAACCGAAAATCGAAGACAAACTGCTTACAAAGTTATGAAAAGCGATTGCAAAGTTTGTAGATTCGTTTGGCAATGTTACATATGATATTATATTGACGGGTTCCATAGTCAAAAGTTCGAAAACGTAAATACATATTTCACACATTGCCGTTAAAGTAGCGTACTATCACTCGGAGCATGTAGAGGTCATAGGTCAATTCAAGAAGTTACTTGTACAAAAGCTATCAAGTTTAAAACAGTTTCAAATATGAAATAGTCGTTAATTCGAGTATATTTCCAATTACGTAAGCAGTAGTGTGGGTAGGTGAAGAGACAAAGTTTAAAGTTTAACTCAATCGGGCATGGTTAGTTCTTGCATGGGAGACTGCCTGAGAAAACCAGCTGAGGATTTTTTTTAGGTTTCATCACATACATATCAAAGATATGAGACAACGTTCGTGCATCTTTTTTTCACTGTGATGTTAATCATTTTTAGTAGAAAGACATGGAAATTTAGGCTTGTTTTCAAATTCATGAACATTTTTCAATTTCCTTATTATTTTCGGAGAACAAGTTGGTGACGCTGTCGGTACATAGTGGAGTTTGACCAGTTAACTTACCGTGAAAATTCGTACAAAGTGAACGCAAAGTTGTGCAAAGTGATTACAAAGTTTGTAGATGTATTTGTATGTTTGACCTAAGTTGTTGGCATATAGAAACCCGCAATTGTAAAGTCAAACAAATGAATAAAAGCGAGATGAAAACAGCCTATATTAGCAGAGTATCACATGAGCTGACTAACCATAACGATGATAGAAACAGCATGCAAAGTTGATAAAAGCGTTCAAAACGTTGGCGGAGTTGCATGTATATATAACATAAGTCATTGGAATGCCAACCCCGCAGTTAAATTTCGAAAACATTAAGTATATGTCTAGAAAATTCCCGATATGTAAGCAGATTATCGTAACTGCGAACCGAAAATCGAAGACAAACTGCTTACAAAGTTATGAAAAGCGATTGCAAAGTTTGTAGATTCGTTTGGCAATGTTACATATGATATTATATTGACGGGTTCCATAGTCAAAAGTTCGAAAACGTAAATACATATTTCGCACATTGCCGTTAAAGTAGCGCACTATCACTCGGAGCATGTAGAGGTCATAGGTCAATTCAAGAAGTTACTTGTACAAAAGCTATTAAGTTTAAAACAGATTCAAAAATGAAATAGTCGCTCATTCGAGTATAATTCAAATTACGTAAGCAGAAGTGTGGGTAGGTGAAGAGACAAAGTTTAAAGTTAAGCTCAATCGGGCATGGTTAGTTCTTGCATGGGAGACTGCCTGAGAAAACCAGCTGAGGATTTTTTTTGGTTTCATCACATACATATCAAAGATATGAGACAACGTTCGTGCATCTTTATTTTCACTGTGATGTTAATCATTTTTAGTAGAAAGACATGGAAATCTAGGCTTGTTTTCAAATTCATGAACATTTTTCAATTTCCCTATTATTTTCGGAGAACAAGTTGGTGACGCTGTCGGCACATAGTGCAGTTTGACCAGTTAACTTACCGTGAAAAGTCGTACAAAGTGAACGCAAAGTTGTGCAATGTGATTGCAAAGTTTGTAGATGTATTTGTATGTTTGACCTAAGTTGTTGGCATATAGAAACCCGCAATTGTAAAGTCAAACAAATGAATAAAAGCGAGATGAAAAGAGCCTATATTAGCAGAGTATCACATGAGCTGACTGACCATAAAGATGATAGAAACAGCATGCAAAGTTGATAAAAGCGTTCAAAACGTTGGCGGAGTTGCATGTATATATAACCTAAGTCATTGGAATGCCAACCCCACAGTTAAATTTCGAAAACATTAAGTATATGTCTAGAAAATTCCCGATATGTAAGCAGATTATCGCAACTGCGAACCGAAAATCGAAGACAAACTGCTTACAAAGTTATGAAAAGCGATTGCAAAGTTTGTAGATTCGTTTGGCAATGTCACATATGATATTATATTGACGGGTTCCATAGTCAAAAGTTCGAAAACGTAAATACATATTTCGCACATTGCCGTTAAAGTAGCGTACTATCACTCGGAGCATGTAGAGGTCATAGGTCAATTCAAGAAGTTACTTGTACAAAAGCTATCAAGTTTAAAACAGTTTCAAATATGAATCAGTCGTTAATTCGAGTATATTTCCAATTACGTAAGCACTAGTGTGGGTAGGTGAAGAGACAAAGTTTAAAGTTAAACTCAATCGGGCATGGTTAGTTCTTGCATGGGAGACTGCCTGAGAAAACCAGCTGAGGATTTTTTTAGGTTTCATCACATACATATCAAAGATATGAGACAACGTTCGTGCATCTCTTTTTTCACTGTGATGTTAATCATTTTTAGTAGAAAGACATGGAAATTTAGGCTTGTTTTCAAATTCATGAACATTTTTCAATTTCCTTATTATTTTCGGAGAACAAGTTGGTGACGCTGTCGGTACATAGTGGAGTTTGACCAGTTAACTTACCGTGAAAAGTCGTACAAAGTGAACGCAAAGTTGTGCAAAGTGATTACAAAGTTTGCAGATGTATTTGTATGTTTGACCTAAGTTGTTGGCATATAGAAACCCGCAATTGTAAAGTCAAACAAATGAATAAAAGCGAGATGAAAACAGCCTATATTAGCAGAGTATCACATGAGCTGACTGACCATAAAGATGATAGAAACAGCATGCAAAGTTGATAAAAGCGTTCAAAACGTTGGCGGAGTTGCATGTATATATAACCTAAGTCATTGGAATGCCAACCCCGCAGTTAAATTTCGAAAACATTAAGTATATGTCTAGAAAATTCCCGATATGTAAGCAGATTAACGCAACTGCGAACCGAAAATCGAAGACAAACTGCTTACAAAGTTATGAAAAGCGATTGCAAAGTTTGTAGATTCGTTTGGCAATGTTACATATGATATTATATTGACGGGTTCCATAGTCAAAAGTTCGAAAACGTAAATACATATTTCGCACATTGCCGTTAAAGTAGCGTACTATCACTCGGAGCATGTAGAGGTCATAGGTCAATTCAAGAAGTTACTTGTACAAAAGCTATTAAGTTTAAAACAGTTTCAAAAATGAAATAGTCGCTCATTCGAGTATAATTCAAATTACGTAAGCAGAAGTGTGGGTAGGTGAAGAGACAAAGTTTAAAGTTAAGCTCAAACGGGCATGGTTAGTTCTTGCATGGGAGACTGCCTGAGAAAACCAGCTGGGGATTTTTTTTGGTTTCATCACATACATATCAAAGATATGAGACAACGTTCGTCCATCTTTTTTTTCACTGTGATGTTAATCATTTTTAGTAGAAAGACATGGAAATCTAGGCTTGTTTTCAAATTCATGAACATTTTTCAATTTCCCTATTATTTTCGGAGAACAAGTTGGTGACGCTGTCGGCACATAGTGGAGTTTGACCAGTTAACTTACCGTGAAAAGTCGTACAAAGTGAACGCAAAGTTGTGCAATGTGATTACAAAGTTTGTAGATGTATTTGTATGTTTGACCTAAGTTGTTGGCATATAGAAACCCGCAATTGTAAAGTCAAACAAATGAATAAAAGCGAGATGAAAACAGCCTATATTAGCAGAGTATCACATGAGCTGACTGACCATAACGATGATAGAAACAGCATGCAAAGTTGATAAAAGCGTTCAAAACGTTGGCGGAGTTGCATGTATATATAACATAAGTCATTGGAATGCCAACCCCGCAGTTAAATTTCGAAAACATTAAGTATATGTCTAGAAAATTCCCGATATGTAAGCAGATTATCGTAACTGCGAACCGAAAATCGAAGACAAACTGCTTACAAAGTTATGAAAAGCGATTGCAAAGTTTGTAGATTCGTTTGGCAATGTTACATATGATATTATATTGACGGGTTCCATAGTCAAAAGTTCGAAAACGTAAATACATATTTCGCACATTGCCGTTAAAGTAGCGTACTATCACTCGGAGCATGTAGAGGTCATAGGTCAATTCAAGAAGTTACTTGTACAAAAGCTATCAAGTTTAAAACAGTTTCAAATATGAAATAGTCGTTAATTCGAGTATATTTCCAATTACGTAAGCAGTAGTGTGGGTAGGTGAAGAGACAAAGTTTAAAGTTTAACTCAATCGGGCATGGTTAGTTCTTGCATGGGAGACTGCCTGAGAAAACCAGCTGAGGATTAATTTTAGGTTTCATCACATACATATCAAAGATATGAGACAACGTTCGTGCATCTTTTTTTCACTGTGATGTTAATCATTTTTAGTAGAAAGACATGGAAATTTAGGCTTGTTTTCAAATTCATGAACATTTTTCAATTTCCTTATTATTTTCGGAGAACAAGTTGGTGACGCTGTCGGTACATAGTGGAGTTTGACCAGTTAACTTACCGTGAAAAGTCGTACTAAGTGAACGCAAAGTTGTGCAAAGTGATTACAAAGTTTGTAGATGTATTTGTATGTTTGACCTAAGTTGATGGCATATAGAAACCCGCAATTGTAAAGTCAAACAAATGAATAAAAGCGAGATGAAAACAGCCTATGTTAGCAGAGTATCACATGAGCTGACTGACCATAAAGATGATAGAAACAGCATGCAAAGTTGATAAAAGCGTTCAAAACGTTGGCGGAGTTGCATGTATATATAACATAAGTCATTGGAATGCCATCCCCGCAGTTAAATTTCGAAAACATTAGGTATATGTCTAGAAAATTCCCGATATGTAAGCAGATTATCGCAACTGCGAACCGAAAATCGAAGACAAACTGCTTACAAAGTTATGAAAAGCGATTGCAAAGTTTGTAGATTCGTTTGGCAATGTTACATATGATATTATATTGAAGGGTTCCATAGTCAAAAGTTCGAAAACGTAAATACATATTTCGCACATTGCCGTTAAAATAGCGTACTATCACTCGGAGCATGTAGAGGTCATAGGTCAATTCAAGAAGTTACTTGTACAAAAGCTATCAAGTTTAAAACAGTTTCAAATATGAAATAGTCGTTAATTCGAGTATATTTCCAATTACGTAAGCAGTAGTGTGGGTAGGTGAAGAGACAAAGTTTAAAGTTTAACTCAATCGGGCATGGTTAGTTCTTGCATGGGAGACTGCCTGAGAAAACCAGCTGAGGATTTTTTTTAGGTTTCATCACATACATATCAAAGATATGAGACAACGTTCGTGCATATTTTTTTCACTGTGATGTTAATCATTTTTAGTAGAAAGACATGGAAATTTAGGCTTGTTTTCAAATTCATGAACATTTTTCAATTTCCTTATTATTTTCGGAGAACAAGTTGGTGACGCTGTCGGTACATAGTGGAGTTTGACCAGTTAACTTACCGTGAAAAGTCGTACAAAGTGAACGCAAAGTTGTGCAAAGTGATTACAAAATTTGTAGATGTATGTGTATGTTTGACCTAAGTTGTTGGCATATAGAAACCCGCAATTGTAAAGTCAAACAAATGAATAAAAGCGAGATGAAAACAGCCTATATTAGCAGAGTATCACATGAGCTGACTGACCATAAAGATGATAGAAACAGCATGCAAAGTTGATAAAAGCGTTCAAAACGTTGGCGGAGTTGCATGTATATATAACCTAAGTCATTGGAATGCCATCCCCGCAGTTAAATTTCGAAAACATTAAGTATATGTCTAGAAAATTCCCGATATGTAAGCAGATTATCGTAACTGCGAACCGAAAATCGAAGACAAACTGCTTACAAAGTTATGAAAAGCGATTGCAAAGTTTGTAGATTCGTTTGGCAATGTTACATATGATATTATATTGACGGGTTCCATAGTCAAAAGTTCGAAAACGTAAATACATATTTCGCACATTGCCGTTAAAGTAGCGTACTATCACTCGGAGCATGTAGAGGTCAAAGGTCAATTCAAGAAGTTACTTGTACAAAAGCTATCAAGTTTAAAACAGTTTCAAATATGAAATAGTCGTTAATTCGAGTATATTTCCAATTACGTAAGCAGTAGTGTGGGTAGGTGAAGAGACAAAGTTTAAAGTTAAACTCAATCGGGCATGGTTAGTTCTTGCATAGGAGACTGCCTGAGAAAACCAGCTGAGGATTTTTTTTAGGTTTCATCACATACATATCAAAGATATGAGACAACGTTCGTGCATCTTTTTTCACTGTGATGTTAATCATTTTTAGTAGAAAGACATGGAAATTTAGGCTTGTTTTCAAATTCATGAACATTTTTCAATTTCCTTATTATTTTCGGAGAACAAGTTGGTGACGCTGTCGGTACATAGTGGAGTTTGACCAGTTAACTTACCGTGAAAAGTCGTACAAAGTGAACGCAAAGTTGTGCAAAGTGATTACAAAGTTTGTAGATGTATTTGTATGTTTGACCTAAGTTGTTGGCATTTAGAAACCCGCAATTGTAAAGTCAAACAAATGAATAAAAGCGAGATGAAAACAGCCTATATTAGCAGAGTATCACATGAGCTGACTGACCATAAAGATGATAGAAACAGCATGCAAAGTTGATAAAAGCGTTCAAAACGTTGGCGGAGTTGCATGTATATATAACATAAGTCATTGGAATGCCAACCCCGCAGTTAAATTTCGAAAACATTAAGTATATGTCTAGAAAATTCCCGATATGTAAGCAGATTATCGTAACTGCGAACCGAAAATCGAAGACAAACTGCTTACAAAGTTATGAAAAGCGATTGCAAAGTTTGTAGATTCGTTTGGCAATGTTACATATGATATTATATTGACGGGTTCCATAGTCAAAAGTTCGAAAACGTAAATACATATTTCGCACATTGCCGTTAAAGTAGCGTACTATCACTCGGAGCATGTAGAGGTCATAGGTCAATTCAAGAAGTTACTTGTACAAAAGCTATCAAGTTTAAAACAGTTTCAAATATGAAATAGTCGTTAATTCGAGTATATTTCCAATTACGTAAGCAGTAGTGTGGGTAGGTGAAGAGACAAAGTTTAAAGTTAAACTCAATCGGGCATGGTTAGTTCTTGCATGGGAGACTGCCTGAGAAAACCAGCTGAGGATTTTTTTTAGGTTTCATCACATACATATCAAAGATATGAGACAACGTTCGTGCATCTTTTTTCACTGTGATGTTAATCATTTTTAGTAGAAAGACATGGAAATTTAGGCTTGTTTTCAAATTCATGAACATTTTTCAATTTCCTTATTATTTTCGGAGAACAAGTTGGTGACGCTGTCGGTACATAGTGGAGTTTGACCAGTTAACTTACCGTGAAAAGTCGTACAAAGTGAACGCAAAGTTGTGCAAAGTGATTACAAAGTTTGTAGATGTATTTGTATGTTTAACCTAAGTTGTTGGCATATAGAAACCCGCAATTGTAAAGTCAAACAAATGAATAAAAGCGAGATGAAAACAGCCTATATTAGCAGAGTATCACATGAGCTGACTGACCATAAAGATGATAGAAACAGCATGCAAAGTTGATAAAAGCGTTCAAAACGTTGGCGGAGTTGCATGTATATATAACCTAAGTCATTGAAATGCCAACCCCGCAGTTAAATTTCGAAAACATTAAGTATATCTCTAGAAAATTCCCGATATGTAAGCAGATTATCGTAACTGCGAACCGAAAATCGAAGACAAACTGCTTACAAAGTTATGAAAAGCGATTGCAAAGTTTGTAGATTCGTTTGGCAATGTTACATATGATATTATATTGACGGGTTCCATAGTCAAAAGTTCGAAAACGTAAATACATATTTCGCACATTGCCGTTAAAGTAGCGTACTATCACTCGGAGCATGTAGAGGTCATAGGTCAATTCAAGAAGTTACTTGTACGAAAGCTATCAAGTTTAAAACAGTTTCAAATATGAAATAGTCGTTAATTCGAGTATATTTCCAATTACGTAAGCAGTAGTGTGGGTAGGTGAAGAGACAAAGTTTAAAGTTAAACTCAATCGGGCATGGTTAGTTTTTGCGTGGGAGACTGCCTGAGAAAACCAGCTGATGATTTTTTTTAGGTTTCATCACATACATATCAACGATATGAGACAACGTTCGTGCATCTTTTTTCACTGTGATGTTAATCATTTTTAGTAGAAAGACATGGAAATTTAGGCTTGTTTTCAAATTCATGAACATTTTTCAATTTCCTTATTATTTTCGGAGAACAAGTTGGTGACGCTGTCGGTACATAGTGGAGTTTGACCAGTTAACTTACCGTGAAAAGTCGTACAAAGTGAACGCAAAGTTGTGCAAAGTGATTACAAAGTTTGTAGATGTATTTGTATGTTTGACCTAAGTTGTTGGCATATAGAAACCCGCAATTGTAAAGTCAAACAAATGAATAAAAGCGAGATGAAAACAGCCTATATTAGCAGAGTATCACATGAGCTGACTGACCATAAAGATGATAGAAACAGCATGCAAAGTTGATAAAAGCGTTCAAAACGTTGGCGGAGTTGCATGTATATATAACCTAAGTCATTGAAATGCCAACCCAGCAGTTAAATTTCGAAAACATTAAGTATATGTCTAGAAAATTCCCGATATGTAAGCAGATTATCGCAACTGCGAACCGAAAATCGAAGACAAACTGCTTACAAAGTTATGAAAAGCGATTGCAAAGTTTGTAGATTCGTTTGGCAATGTTACATATGATATTATATTGACGGGTTCCATAGTCAAAAGTTCGAAAACGTAAATACATATTTCGCACATTGCCGTTAAAGTAGCGTACTATCACTCGGAGCATGTAGAGGTCATAGGTCAATTCAAAAAGTTACTTGTACAAAAGCTGTCAAGTTTAAAACAGTTTCAAAAATGAAATAGTCGCTAATTCGAGTATATTTCAAATTACGTAAGCAGTAGTGTGGGTAGGTGAAGAGACAAAGTTTAAAGTTAAGCTCAATCGGGCATGGTTAGTTCTTGCATGGGAGACTGCCTGAGAAAACCAGCTGAGGATTTTTTTTAGGTTTCATCACATACATATCAAAGATATGAGACAACGTTCGTGCATCTTTTTTCACTGTGATGTTAATCATTTTTAGTAGAAAGACATGGAAATTTAGGCTTGTTTTCAAATTCATGAACATTTTTCAATTTCCTTATTATTTTCGGAGAACAAGTTGGTGACGCTGTCGGTACATAGTGGAGTTTGACCAGTTAACTTACCGTGAAAAGTCGTACAAAGTGAACGCAAAGTTGTGCAAAGTGATTACAAAGTTTGTAGATGTATTTGTATGTTTAACCTAAGTTGTTGGCATATAGAAACCCGCAATTGTAAAGTCAAACAAATGAATAAAAGCGAGATGAAAACAGCCTATATTAGCAGAGTATCACATGAGCTGACTGACCATAAAGATGATAGAAACAGCATGCAAAGTTGATAAAAGCGTTCAAAACGTTGGCGGAGTTGCATGTATATATAACCTAAGTCATTGAAATGCCAACCCCGCAGTTAAATTTCGAAAACATTAAGTATATCTCTAGAAAATTCCCGATATGTAAGCAGATTATCGTAACTGCGAACCGAAAATCGAAGACAAACTGCTTACAAAGTTATGAAAAGCGATTGCAAAGTTTGTAGATTCGTTTGGCAATGTTACATATGATATTATATTGACGGGTTCCATAGTCAAAAGTTCGAAAACGTAAATACATATTTCGCACATTGCCGTTAAAGTAGCGTACTATCACTCGGAGCATGTAGAGGTCATAGGTCAATTCAAGAAG
The DNA here is from genome assembly GCF_978046115.1 of Saccoglossus kowalevskii. Lineage (NCBI taxonomy): Eukaryota > Metazoa > Hemichordata > Enteropneusta > Harrimaniidae > Saccoglossus > Saccoglossus kowalevskii. The sequence goes on from NC_140657.1 coordinate 6,161,035, forward strand.
TTACTTGTACAAAAGCTATCAAGTTTAAAACAGTTTCAAATATGAAATAGTCGTTAATTCGAGTATATTTCCAATTACGTAAGCAGTAGTGTGGGTAGGTGAAGAGACAAAGTTTAAAGTTAAACTCAATCGGGCATGGTTAGTTTTTGCGTGGGAGACTGCCTGAGAAAACCAGCTGATGATTTTTTTTAGGTTTCATCACATACATATCAACGATATGAGACAACGTTCGTGCATCTTTTTTCACTGTGATGTTAATCATTTTTAGTAGAAAGACATGGAAATTTAGGCTTGTTTTCAAATTCATGAACATTTTTCAATTTCCTTATTATTTTCGGAGAACAAGTTGGTGACGCTGTCGGTACATAGTGGAGTTTGACCAGTTAACTTACCGTGAAAAGTCGTACAAAGTGAACGCAAAGTTGTGCAAAGTGATTACAAAGTTTGTAGATGTATTTGTATGTTTGACCTAAGTTGTTGGCATATAGAAACCCGCAATTGTAAAGTCAAACAAATGAATAAAAGCGAGATGAAAACAGCCTATATTAGCAGAGTATCACATGAGCTGACTGACCATAAAGATGATAGAAACAGCATGCAAAGTTAATAAAAGCGTTCAAAACGTTGGCGGAGTTGCATGTATATATAACCTAAGTCATTGAAATGCCAACCCCGCAGTTAAATTTCGAAAACATTAAGTATATGTCTAGAAAATTCCCGATATGTAAGCAGATTATCGCAACTGCGAACCGAAAATCGAAGACAAACTGCTTACAAAGTTATGAAAAGCGATTGCAAAGTTTGTAGATTCGTTTGGCAATGTTACATATGATATTATATTGACGGGTTCCATAGTCAAAAGTTCGAAAACGTAAATACATATTTCGCACATTGCCGTTAAAGTAGCGTACTATCACTCGGAGCATGTAGAGGTCATAGGTCAATTCAAGAAGTTACTTGTACAAAAGCTATCAAGTTTAAAACAGTTTCAAATATGAAATAGTCGTTAATTCGAGTATATTTCCAATTACGTAAGCAGTAGTGTGGGTAGGTGAAGAGACAAAGTTTAAAGTTAAGCTCAATCGGGAATGGTTAGTTCTTGCATGGGAGACTGCCTGAGAAAACCAGCTGGGGATTTTTTTGTTTTCATCACATACATATCAAAGATATGAGACAACGTTCGTGCATCTTTTTTTTCACTGTGATGTTAATCATTTTTAGTAGAAAGACATGGAAATTTCGGCTTGTTTTCAAATTCATGAACATTTTTCAATTTCCTTATTATTTTCGGAGAACAAGTTGGTGACGCTGTCGGTACATAGTGGAGTTTGACCAGTTAACTTACCGTGAAAAGTCGTACAAAGTGAACGCAAAGTTGTGCAAAGTGATAACAAAGTTTGTAGATGTATTTGTATGTTTGACCTAAGTTGTTGGCATATAGAAACCCGCAATTGTAAAGTCAAACAAATGAATAAAAGCGAGATGAAAACAGCCTATATTAGCAGAGTATCACATGAGCTGACTGACCATAAAGATGATAGAAACAGCATGCAAAGTTGATAAAAGCGTTCAAAACGTTGGCGGAGTTGCATGTATATATAACCTAAGTCATTGGAATGCCAACCCCGCAGTTAAATTTCGAAAACATTAAGTATATGTCTAGAAAATTCCCGATATGTAAGCAGATTATCGTAACTGCGAACCGAAAATCGAAGACAAACTGCTTACAAAGTTATGAAAAGCGATTGCAAAGTTTGTAGATTCGTTTGGCAATGTTACATATGATATTATATTGACGGGTTCCATAGTCAAAAGTTCGAAAACGTAAATACATATTTCGCACATTGCCGTTAAAGTAGCGTACTATCACTCGGAGCATGTAGAGGTCATAGGTCAATTCAAGAAGTTACTTGTACAAAAGCTATCAAGTTTAAAACAGTTTCAAATATGAAATAGTCGTTAATTCGAGTATATTTCCAATTACATAAGCAGTAGTGTGGGTAGGTGAAGAGACAAAGTTTAAAGTTAAACTCAATCGGGCATGGTTAGTTCTTGCATGGGAGACTGCCTGAGAAAACCAGCTGAAGATTTTTTTTAGGTTTCATCACATACATATCAAAGATATGAGACAACGTTTGTGCATCTTTTTTCACTGTGATGTTAATCATTTTTAGTAGAAAGACATGGAAATTTAGGCTTGTTTTCAAATTCATGAACATTTTTCAATTTCCTTATTATTTTCGGAGAACAAGTTGGTGACGCTGTCGGTACATAGTGGAGTTTGACCAGTTAACTTACCGTGAAAAGTCGTACAAAGTGAACGCAAAGTTGTGCAAAGTGATTACAAAGTTTGTAGATGTATTTTTATGTTTGACCTAAGTTGTTGGCATATAGAAACCCGCAATTGTAAAGTCAAACAAATGAATAAAAGCGAGATGAAAACAGCCTATATTAGCAGAGTATCACATGAGCTGACTGACCATAAAGATGATAGAAACAGCATGCAAAGTTAATAAAAGCGTTCAAAACGTTGGCGGAGTTGCATGTATATATAACCTAAGTCATTGAAATGCCAACCCCGCAGTTAAATTTCGAAAACATTAAGTATATGTCTAGAAAATTCCCGATATGTAAGCAGATTATCGCAACTGCGAACCGAAAATCGAAGACAAACTGCTTACAAAGTTATGAAAAGCGATTGCAAAGTTTGTAGATTCGTTTGGCAATGTTACATATGATATTATATTGACGGGTTCCATAGTCAAAAGTTCGAAAACGTAAATACATATTTCGCACATTGCCGTTAAAGTAGCGTACTATCACTCGGAGCATGTAGAGGTCATATGTCAATTCAAGAAGTTACTTGTACAAAAGCTATCAAGTTTAAAACAGTTTCAAATATGAAATAGTCGTTAATTCGAGTATATTTCCAATTACGTAAGCAGTAGTGTGGGTAGGTGAAGAGACAAAGTTTAAAGTTAAGCTCAATCGGGAATGGTTAGTTCTTGCATGGGAGACTGCCTGAGAAAACCAGCTGGGGATTTTTTTGTTTTCATCACATACATATCAAAGATATGAGACAACGTTCGTGCATCTTTTTTTTCACTGTGATGTTAATCATTTTTAGTAGAAAGACATGGAAATTTCGGCTTGTTTTCAAATTCATGAACATTTTTCAATTTCCTTATTATTTTCGGAGAACAAGTTGGTGACGCTGTCGGTACATAGTGGAGTTTGACCAGTTAACTTACCGTGAAAAGTCGTACAAAGTGAACGCAAAGTTGTGCAAAGTGATAACAAAGTTTGTAGATGTATTTGTATGTTTGACCTAAGTTGTTGGCATATAGAAACCCGCAATTGTAAAGTCAAACAAATGAATAAAAGCGAGATGAAAACAGCCTATATTAGCAGAGTATCACATGAGCTGACTGACCATAAAGATGATAGAAACAGCATGCAAAGTTGATAAAAGCGTTCAAAACGTTGGCGGAGTTGCATGTATATATAACCTAAGTCATTGGAATGCCAACCCCGCAGTTAAATTTCGAAAACATTAAGTATATGTCTAGAAAATTCCCGATATGTAAGCAGATTATCGTAACTGCGAACCGAAAATCGAAGACAAACTGCTTACAAAGTTATGAAAAGCGATTGCAAAGTTTGTAGATTCGTTTGGCAATGTTACATATGATATTATATTGACGGGTTCCATAGTCAAAAGTTCGAAAACGTAAATACATATTTCGCACATTGCCGTTAAAGTAGCGTACTATCACTCGGAGCATGTAGAGGTCATAGGTCAATTCAAGAAGTTACTTGTACAAAAGCTATCAAGTTTAAAACAGTTTCAAATATGAAATAGTCGTTAATTCGAGTATATTTCCAATTACATAAGCAGTAGTGTGGGTAGGTGAAGAGACAAAGTTTAAAGTTAAACTCAATCGGGCATGGTTAGTTCTTGCATGGGAGACTGCCTGAGAAAACCAGCTGAAGATTTTTTTTAGGTTTCATCACATACATATCAAAGATATGAGACAACGTTTGTGCATCTTTTTTCACTGTGATGTTAATCATTTTTAGTAGAAAGACATGGAAATTTAGGCTTGTTTTCAAATTCATGAACATTTTTCAATTTCCTTATTATTTTCGGAGAACAAGTTGGTGACGCTGTCGGTACATAGTGGAGTTTGACCAGTTAACTTACCGTGAAAAGTCGTACAAAGTGAACGCAAAGTTGTGCAAAGTGATTACAAAGTTTGTAGATGTATTTTTATGTTTGACCTAAGTTGTTGGCATATAGAAACCCGCAATTGTAAAGTCAAACAAATGAATAAAAGCGAGATGAAAACAGCCTATATTAGCAGAGTATCACATGAGCTGACTGACCATAAAGATGATAGAAACAGCATGCAAAGTTGATAAAAGCGTTCAAAACGTTGGCGGAGTTGCATGTATATATAACATAAGTCATTGGAATGCCAACCCCGCAGTTAAATTTCGAAAACATTAAGTATATGTCTAGAAAATTCCCGATATGTAAGCAGATTATCGTAACTGCGAACCGAAAATCGAAGACAAACTGCTTACAAAGTTATGAAAAGCGATTGCAAAGTTTGTAGATTCGTTTGGCAATGTTACATATGATATTATATTGACGGGTTCCATAGTCAAAAGTTCGAAAACGTAAATACATATTTCGCACATTGCCGTTAAAGTAGCGTACTATCACTCGGAGCATGTAGAGGTCATAGGTCAATTCAAGAAGTTACTTGTACAAAAGCTATCAAGTTTAAAACAGTTTCAAATATGAAATAGTCGTTAATTCGAGTATATTTCCAATTACGTAAGCAGTAGTGTGGGTAGGTGAAGAGACAAAGTTTAAAGTTAAACTCAATCGGGCATGGTTAGTTCTTGCATGGGAGACTGCCTGAGAAAACCAGCTGAGGATTTTTTTTAGGTTTCATCACATACATATCAAAGATATGAGACAACGTTCGTGCATCTTTTTTCACTGTGATGTTAATCATTTTTAGTAGAAAGACATGGAAATTTAGGCTTGTTTTCAAATTCATGAACATTTTTCAATTTCCTTATTATTTTCGGAGAACAAGTTGGTGACGCTGTCGGTACATAGTGGAGTTTGACCAGTTAACTTACCGTGAAAAGTCGTACAAAGTGAACGCAAAGTTGTGCAAAGTGATTACAAAGTTAGTAGATGTATTTGTATGTTTGACCTAAGTTGTTGGCATATAGAAACCCGCAATTGTAAAGTCAAACAAATGAATAAAAGCGAGATGAAAACAGCCTATATTAGCAGAGTATCACATGAGCTGACTGACCATAAAGATGATAGAAACAGCATGCAAAGTTGATAAAAGCGTTCAAAACGTTGGCGGAGTTGCATGTATATATAACATAAGTCATTGGAATGCCAACCCCGCAGTTAAATTTCGAAAACATTAAGTATATGTCTAGAAAATTCCCGATATGTAAGCAGATTATCGTAACTGCGAACCGAAAATCGAAGACAAACTGCTTACAAAGTTATGAAAAGCGATTGCAAAGTTTGTAGATTCGTTTGGCAATGTTACATATGATATTATATTGACGGGTTCCATAGTCAAAAGTTCGAAAACGTAAATACATATTTCGCACATTGCCGTTAAAGTAGCGTACTATCACTCGGAGCATGTAGAGGTCATAGGTCAATTCAAGAAGTTACTTGTACAAAAGCTATCAAGTTTAAAACAGTTTCAAATATGAAATAGTCGTTAATTCGAGTATATTTCCAATTACGTAAGCAGTAGTGTGGGTAGGTGAAGAGACAAAGTTTAAAGTTAAACTCAATCGGGCATGGTTAGTTCTTGCATGGGAGACTGCCTGAGAAAACCAGCTGAGGATTTTTTTTAGGTTTCATCACATACATATCAAAGATATGAGACAACGTTCGTGCATCTTTTTTCACTGTGATGTTAATCATTTTTAGTAGAAAGACATGGAAATTTAGGCTTGTTTTCAAATTCATGAACATTTTTCAATTTCCTTATTATTTTCGGAGAACAAGTTGGTGACGCTGTCGGTACATAGTGGAGTTTGACCAGTTAACTTACCGTGAAAAGTCGTACAAAGTGAACGCAAAGTTGTGCAAAGTGATTACAAAGTTAGTAGATGTATTTGTATGTTTGACCTAAGTTGTTGGCATATAGAAACCCGCAATTGTAAAGTCAAACAAATGAATAAAAGCGAGATGAAAACAGCCTATATTAGCAGAGTATCACATGAGCTGACTGACCATAAAGATGATAGAAACAGCATGCAAAGTTGATAAAAGCGTTCAAAACGTTGGCGGAGTTGCATGTATATATAACCTAAGTCATTGAAATGCCAACCCCGCAGTTAAATTTCGAAAACATTAAGTATATGTCTAGAAAATTCCCGATATGTAAGCAGATTATCGTAACTGTGAACCGAAAATCGAAGACAAACTGCTTACAAAGTTATGAAAAGCGATTGCAAAGTTTGTAGATTCGTTTGGCAATGTTACATATGATATTATATTGACGGGTTCCATAGTCAAAAGTTCGAAAACGTAAATACATATTTCGCACATTGCCGTTAAAGTAGCGTACTATCACTCGGAGCATGTAGAGGTCATAGGTCAATTCAAGAAGTTACTTGTACAAAAGCTATCAAGTTTAAAACAGTTTCAAATATGAAATAGTCGCTAATTCGAGTATATTTCCAATTACGTAAGCAGTAGTGTGGGTAGGTGAAGAGACAAAGTTTAAAGTTAAACTCAATCGGGCATGGTTAGTTCTTGCATGGGAGACTGCCTGAGAAAACCAGCTGAGGATTTTTTTTAGGTTTCATCACATACATATCAAAGATATGAGACAACGTTCGTGCATCTTTTTTCACTGTGATGTTAATCATTTTTAGTAGAAAGACATGGAAATTTAGGCTTGTTTTCAAATTCATGAACATTTTTCAATTTCCTTATTATTTTCGGAGAACAAGTTGGTGACGCTGTCGGTACATAGTGGAGTTTGACCAGTTAACTTACCGTGAAAAGTCGTACAAAGTGAACGCAAAGTTGTGCAAAGTGATTACAAAGTTTGTAGATGTATTTGTATGTTTAACCTAAGTTGTTGGCATATAGAAACCCGCAATTGTAAAGTCAAACAAATGAATAAAAGCGAGATGAAAACAGCCTACATTAGCAGAGTATCACATGAGCTGACTGACCATAAAGATGATAGAAACAGCATGCAAAGTTGATAAAAGCGTTCAAAACGTTGGCGGAGTTGCATGTATATATAACCTAAGTCATTGAAATGCCAACACCGCAGTTAAATTTCGAAAACATTAAGTATATGTCTAGAAAATTCCCGATATGTAAGCAGATTATCGCAACTGCGAACCGAAAATCGAAGACAAACTGCTTACAAAGTTATGAAAAGCGATTGCAAAGTTTGTAGATTCGTTTGGCAATGTTACATATGATATTATATTGACGGGTTCCATAGTCAAAAGTTCGAAAACGTAAATACATATTTCGCACATTGCCGTTAAAGTAGCGTACTATCACTCGGAGCATGTAGAGGTCATAGGTCAATTCAAAAAGTTACTTGTACAAAAGCTGTCAAGTTTAAAACAGTTTCAAAAATGAAATAGTCGCTAATTCGAGTATATTTCAAATTACGTAAGCAGTAGTGTGGGTAGGTGAAGAGACAAAGTTTAAAGTTAAGCTCAATCGGGCATGGTTAGTTCTTGCATGGGAGACTGCCTGAGAAAACCAGCTGGGGATTGTTTTGGTTTCATCACATACATATCAAAGATATGAGACAACGTTCGTGCATCTTTTTTTTCACTGTGATGTTAATCATTTTTAGTAGAAAGACATGGAAATTTAGGCTTGTTTTCAAATTCATGAACATTTTTCAATTTCCTTATTATTTTCGGAGAACAAGTTGGTGACGCTGTCGGTACATAGTGGAGTTTGAGCAGTTAACTTACCGTGAAAAGTCGTACAAAGTGAACGCAAAGTTGTGCAAAGTGATTACAAAGTTTGTAGATGTATTTGTATGTTTGACCTAAGTTGTTGGCATATAGAAACCCGCAATTGTAAAGTCAAACAAATGAATAAAAGCGAGATGAAAACAGCCTATATTAGCAGAGCATCACATGAGCTGACTGACCATAAAGATGATAGAAACAGCATGCAAAGTTGATAAAAGCGTTCAAAACGTTGGCGGAGTTGCATGTATATATAACCTAAGTCATTGGAATGCCAACCCCGCAGTTAAATTTCGAAAACATTAAGTATATGTCTAGAAAATTCCCAATATGTAAGCAGATTATCGCAACTGCGAACCGAAAATTGAAGACAAACTGCTTACAAAGTTATGAAAAGCGATTGCAAAGTTTGTAGATTCGTTTGGCAATGTTACATATGATATTATATTGGCGGGTTCCATAGTCAAAAGTTCGAAAACGTAAATACATATTTCGCACATTGCCGTTAAAGTAGCGTACTATCACTCGGAGCATGTAGAGGTCATAGGTCAATTCAAAAAGTTACTTGTACAAAAGCTGTCAAGTTTAAAACAGTTTCAAAAATGAAATAGTCGCTAATTCGAGTATATTTCAAATTACGTAAGCAGTAGTGTGGGTAGGTGAAGAGACAAAGTTTAAAGTTAAGCTCAATCGGGCATGGTTAGTTCTTGCATGGGAGACTGCCTGAGAAAACCAGCTGGGGATTGTTTTGGTTTCATCACATACATATCAAAGATATGAGACAACGTTCGTGCATCTTTTTTTTCACTGTGATGTTAATCATTTTTAGTAGAAAGACATGGAAATTTAGGCTTGTTTTCAAATTCATGAACATTTTTCAATTTCCTTATTATTTTCGGAGAACAAGTTGGTGACGCTGTCGGTACATAGTGGAGTTTGAGCAGTTAACTTACCGTGAAAAGTCGTACAAAGTGAACGCAAAGTTGTGCAAAGTGATTACAAAGTTTGTAGATGTATTTGTATGTTTGACCTAAGTTGTTGGCATATAGAAACCCGCAATTGTAAAGTCAAACAAATGAATAAAAGCGAGATGAAAACAGCCTATATTAGCAGAGCATCACATGAGCTGACTGACCATAAAGATGATAGAAACAGCATGCAAAGTTGATAAAAGCGTTCAAAACGTTGGCGGAGTTGCATGTATATATAACCTAAGTCATTGGAATGCCAACCCCGCAGTTAAATTTCGAAAACATTAAGTATATGTCTAGAAAATTCCCAATATGTAAGCAGATTATCGCAACTGCGAACCGAAAATTGAAGACAAACTGCTTACAAAGTTATGAAAAGCGATTGCAAAGTTTGTAGATTCGTTTGGCAATGTTACATATGATATTATATTGGCGGGTTCCATAGTCAAAAGTTCGAAAACGTAAATACATATTTCGCACATTGCCGTTAAAGTAGCGTACTATCACTCGGAGCATGTAGAGGTCATAGGTCAATTCAAGAAGTTACTTGTACAAAAGCTATCAAGTTTAAAACAGTTTCAAAAATGAAATAGTCGCTAATTCGAGTATATTTCCAATTACGTAAGCAGTAGTGTGGGTAGGTGAAGAGACAAAGTTTAAAGTTAAGCTCAATCGGGCATGGTTAGTTCTTGCATGGGAGACTGCCTGAGAAAACCAGCTGGGGATTGTTTTGGTTTCATCACATACATATCAAAGATATGAGACAACGTTCGTGCATCTTTTTTTTCACTGTGATGTTAATCATTTTTAGTAGAAAGACATGGAAATTTAGGCTTGTTTTCAAATTCATGAACATTTTTCAATTTCCTTATTATTTTCGGAGAACAAGTTGGTGACGCTGTCGGTACATAGTGGAGTTTGACCAGTTAACTTACCGTGAAAAGTCGTACAAAGTGAACGCAAAGTTGTGCAAAGTGATTACAAAGTTTGTAGATGTATTTGTATGTTTGACCTAAGTTGTTGGCATATAGAAACCCGCAATTGTAAAGTCAAACAAATGAATAAAAGCGAGATGAAAACAGCCTATATTAGCAGAGCATCACATGAGCTGACTGACCATAAAGATGATAGAAACAGCATGCAAAGTTGATAAAAGCGTTCAAAACGTTGGCGGAGTTGCATGTATATATAACCTAAGTCATTGGAATGCCAACCCCGCAGTTAAATTTCGAAAACATTAAGTATATGTCTAGAAAATTCCCAATATGTAAGCAGATTATCGCAACTGCGAACCGAAAATTGAAGACAAACTGCTTACAAAGTTATGAAAAGCGATTGCAAAGTTTGTAGATTCGTTTGGCAATGTTACATATGATATTATATTGGCGGGTTCCATAGTCAAAAGTTCGAAAACGTAAATACATATTTCGCACATTGCCGTTAAAGTAGCGTACTATCACTCGGAGCATGTAGAGGTCATAGGTCAATTCAAGAAGTTACTTGTACAAAAGCTATCAAGTTTAAAACAGTTTCAAATATGAAATAGTCGCTAATTTGAGTATATTTCCAATTACGTAAGCAGTAGTGTGGGTAGGTGAAGAGACAAAGTTTAAACTTAAACTCAATCGGGCATGGTTAGTTCTTGCATGGGAGACTGCCTGAGAAAACCAGCTGAGGATTTTTTTTAGGTTTCATCACATACATATCAAAGATATGAGACAACGTTCGTGCATCTTTTTTCACTGTGATGTTAATCATTTTTAGTAGAAAGACATGGAAATTTAGGCTTGTTTTCAAATTCATGAACATTTTTCAATTTCCTTATTATTTTCGGAGAACAAGTTGGTGACGCTGTCGGTACATAGTGGAGTTTGACCAGTTAACTTACCGTGAAAAGTCGTACAAAGTGAACGCAAAGTTGTGCAAAGTGATTACAAAGTTAGTAGATGTATTTGTATGTTTGACCTAAGTTGTTGGCATATAGAAACCCGCAATTGTAAAGTCAAACAAATGAATAAAAGCGAGATGAAAACAGCCTATATTAGCAGAGTATCACATGAGCTGACTGACCATAAAGATGATAGAAACAGCATGCAAAGTTGATAAAAGCGTTCAAAACGTTGGCGGAGTTGCATGTATATATAACCTAAGTCATTGAAATGCCAACCCCGCAGTTAAATTTCGAAAACATTAAGTATATGTCTAGAAAATTCCCGATATGTAAGCAGATTATCGCAACTGCGAACCGAAAATCGAAGACAAACTGCTTACAAAGTTATGAAAAGCGATTGCAAAGTTTGTAGATTCGTTTGGCAATGTTACATATGATATTATATTGACGGGTTCCATAGTCAAAAGTTCGAAAACGTAAATACATATTTCGCACATTGCCGTTAAAGTAGCGTACTATCACTCGGAGCATGTAGAGGTCATAGGTCAATTCAAAAAGTTACTTGTACAAAAGCTGTCAAGTTTAAAACAGTTTCAAAAATGAAATAGTCGCTAATTCGAGTATATTTCAAATTACGTAAGCAGTAGTGTGGGTAGGTGAAGAGACAAAGTTTAAAGTTAAGCTCAATCGGGCATGGTTAGTTCTTGCATGGGAGACTGCCTGAGAAAACCAGCTGGGGATTGTTTTGGTTTCATCACATACATATCAAAGATATGAGACAACGTTCGTGCATCTTTTTTTTCACTGTGATGTTAATCATTTTTAGTAGAAAGACATGGAAATTTAGGCTTGTTTTCAAATTCATGAACATTTTTCAATTTCCTTATTATTTTCGGAGAACAAGTTGGTGACGCTGTCGGTACATAGTGGAGTTTGACCAGTTAACTTACCGTGAAAAGTCGTACAAAGTGAACGCAAAGTTGTGCAAAGTGATTACAAAGTTTGTAGATGTATTTGTATGTTTGACCTAAGTTGTTGGCATATAGAAACCCGCAATTGTAAAGTCAAACAAATGAATAAAAGCGAGATGAAAACAGCCTATATTAGCAGAGCATCACATGAGCTGACAGACCATAAAGATGATAGAAACAGCATGCAAAGTTGATAAAAGCGTTCAAAACGTTGGCGGAGTTGCATGTATATACTGTAGAATACTTTATTTTCGCTTGGAATAAATTTTCGCTATTTTCACTGAAGGGATACTTCCGTGAAAATAAAATCCAGCGAATATATTTTTTTTCCTATATTTCACATTAAACTCATCAAAAATCAGTGAAAATAAATTCCAAGCAAAATGCCTAAAAAGCCTTTTCAGCGAAAATTAAATCCAGCGAAAATAAAGTATTCCACAGTATAACCTAAGTCATTGGAATGCCAACCCCGCAGTTAAATTTCGAAAACATTAAGTATATGTCTAGAAAATTCCCAATATGTAAGCAGATTATCGCAACTGCGAACCGAAAATTGAAGACAAACTGCTTACAAAGTTATGAAAAGCGATTGCAAAGTTTGTAGATTCGTTTGGCAATGTTACATATGATATTATATTGGCGGGTTCCATAGTCAAAAGTTCGAAAACGTAAATACATATTTTGCACATTGCCGTTAAAGTAGCGTACTATCACTCGGAGCATGTAGAGGTCGTAGGTCAATTCAAGAAGTTACTTGTACAAAAGCTATCAAGTTTAAAACAGTTTCAAATATGAAATAGTCGCTAATTCGAGTATATTTCCAATTACGTAAGCAGTAGTGTGGGTAGGTGAAGAGACAAAGTTTAAAGTTAAACTCAATCGGGCATGGTTAGTTCTTGCATGGGAGACTGCCTGCGAAAACCAGCTGAGGATTTTTTTAGGTTTCATCACATACATATCAAAGATATGAGACAACGTTCGTGCATCTTTTTTTCACTGTGATGTTAATCATTTTTAGTAGAAAGGCATGGAAATCTAGGCTTGTTTTCAAATTCATGAACATTTTTCAATTTCCTTATTATTTTCGGAGAACAAGTTGGTGACGCTGTCGGTACATAGTGGAGTTTGACCAGTTAACTTACCGTGAAAAGTCGTACAAAGTGAACGCAAAGTTGTGCAAAGTGATTACAAAGTTTGTAGATGTATTTGTATGTTTGACCTAAGTTGTTGGCATATAGAAACCCGCAATTGTAAAGTCAAACAAATGAATAAAAGCGAGATGAAAACAGCCTATATTAGCAGAGTATCATATGAGCTGACTGACCATAAAGATGATAGAAACAGCATGCAAAGTTGATAAAAGCGTTCAAAACGTTGGCGGAGTTGCATGTATATATAACCTAAGTCATTGGAATGCCAACCCCGCAGTTGAATTTCGAAAACATTAAGTATATGTCTAGAAAATTCCCGATATGTAAGCAGATTATCGCAACTGCGAACCGAAAATCGAAGACAAACTGCTTACAAAGTTATGAAAAGCGATTGCAAAGTTTGTAGATTCGTTTGGCAATGTTACATATGATACTATATTGACGGGTTCCATAGTCAAAAGTTCGAAAACGTAAATACATATTTCGCACATTGCCGTTAAAGTAGCGTAGAGCATGTAGAGGTCATAGGTCAATTCAAGAAGTTACTTGTACAAAAGCTATCAAGTTTAAAACAGTTTCAAATATGAAATAGTCGCTAATTTGAGTATATTTCCAATTACGTAAGCAGTAGTGTGGGTAGGTGAAGAGACAAAGTTTAAAGTTAAACTCAATCGGGCATGGTTAGTTCTTGCATGGGAGACTGCCTGAGAAAACCAGCTGAGGATTTTTTTTAGGTTTCATCACATACATATCAAAGATATGAGACAACGTTCGTGCATCTTTTTTCACTGTGATGTTAATCATTTTTAGTAGAAAGACATGGAAATTTAGGCTTGTTTTCAAATTCATGAACATTTTTCAATTTCCTTATTATTTTCGGAGAACAAGTTGGTGACGCTGTCGGTACATAGTGGAGTTTGACCAGTTAACTTACCGTGAAAAGTCGTACAAAGTGAACGCAAAGTTGTGCAAAGTGATTACAAAGTTAGTAGATGTATTTGTATGTTTGACCTAAGTTGTTGGCATATAGAAACCCGCAATTGTAAAGTCAAACAAATGAATAAAAGCGAGATGAAAACAGCCTATATTAGCAGAGTATCACATGAGCTGACTGACCATAAAGATGATAGAAACAGCATGCAAAGTTGATAAAAGCGTTCAAAACGTTGGCGGAGTTGCATGTATATATAACCTAAGTCATTGAAATGCCAACCCCGCAGTTAAATTTCGAAAACATTAAGTATATGTCTAGAAAATTCCCGATATGTAAGCAGATTATCGCAACTGCGAACCGAAAATCGAAGACAAACTGCTTACAAAGTTATGAAAAGCGATTGCAAAGTTTGTAGATTCGTTTGGCAATGTTACATATGATATTATATTGACGGGTTCCATAGTCAAAAGTTCGAAAACGTAAATACATATTTCGCACATTGCCGTTAAAGTAGCGTACTATCACTCGGAGCATGTAGAGGTCATAGGTCAATTCAAAAAGTTACTTGTACAAAAGCTGTCAAGTTTAAAACAGTTTCAAAAATGAAATAGTCGCTAATTCGAGTATATTTCAAATTACGTAAGCAGTAGTGTGGGTAGGTGAAGAGACAAAGTTTAAAGTTAAACTCAATCGGGCATGGTTAGTTCTTGCATGGGAGACTGCCTGAGAAAACCAGCTGAGGATTTTTTTTAGGTTTCATCACATACATATCAAAGATATGAGACAACGTTCGTGCATCTTTTTTCACTGTGATGTTAATCATTTTTAGTAGAAAGACATGGAAATTTAGGCTTGTTTTCAAATTCATGAACATTTTTCAATTTCCTTATTATTTTCGGAGAACAAGTTGGTGACGCTGTCGGTACATAGTGGAGTTTGACCAGTTAACTTACCGTGAAAAGTCGTACAAAGTGAACGCAAAGTTGTGCAAAGTGATTACAAAGTTAGTAGATGTATTTGTATGTTTGACCTAAGTTGTTGGCATATAGAAACCCGCAATTGTAAAGTCAAACAAATGAATAAAAGCGAGATGAAAACAGCCTATATTAGCAGAGTATCACATGAGCTGACTGACCATAAAGATGATAGAAACAGCATGCAAAGTTGATAAAAGCGTTCAAAACGTTGGCGGAGTTGCATGTATATATAACCTAAGTCATTGAAATGCCAACCCCGCAGTTAAATTTCGAAAACATTAAGTATATGTCTAGAAAATTCCCGATATGTAAGCAGATTATCGCAACTGCGAACCGAAAATCGAAGACAAACTGCTTACAAAGTTATGAAAAGCGATTGCAAAGTTTGTAGATTCGTTTGGCAATGTTACATATGATATTATATTGACGGGTTCCATAGTCAAAAGTTCGAAAACGTAAATACATATTTCGCACATTGCCGTTAAAGTAGCGTACTATCACTCGGAGCATGTAGAGGTCATAGGTCAATTCAAAAAGTTACTTGTACAAAAGCTGTCAAGTTTAAAACAGTTTCAAAAATGAAATAGTCGCTAATTCGAGTATATTTCAAATTACGTAAGCAGTAGTGTGGGTAGGTGAAGAGACAAAGTTTAAAGTTAAGCTCAATCGGGCATGGTTAGTTCTTGCATGGGAGACTGCCTGAGAAAACCAGCTGGGGATTGTTTTGGTTTCATCACATACATATCAAAGATATGAGACAACGTTCGTGCATCTTTTTTTTCACTGTGATGTTAATCATTTTTAGTAGAAAGACATGGAAATTTAGGCTTGTTTTCAAATTCATGAACATTTTTCAATTTCCTTATTATTTTCGGAGAACAAGTTGGTGACGCTGTCGGTACATAGTGGAGTTTGACCAGTTAACTTACCGTGAAAAGTCGTACAAAGTGAACGCAAAGTTGTGCAAAGTGATTACAAAGTTTGTAGATGTATTTGTATGTTTGACCTAAGTTGTTGGCATATAGAAACCCGCAATTGTAAAGTCAAACAAATGAATAAAAGCGAGATGAAAACAGCCTATATTAGCAGAGCATCACATGAGCTGACAGACCATAAAGATGATAGAAACAGCATGCAAAGTTGATAAAAGCGTTCAAAACGTTGGCGGAGTTGCATGTATATATAACCTAAGTCATTGGAATGCCAACCCCGCAGTTAAATTTCGAAAACATTAAGTATATGTCTAGAAAATTCCCAATATGTAAGCAGATTATCGCAACTGCGAACCGAAAATTGAAGACAAACTGCTTACAAAGTTATGAAAAGCGATTGCAAAGTTTGTAGATTCGTTTGGCAATGTTACATATGATATTATATTGGCGGGTTCCATAGTCAAAAGTTCGAAAACGTAAATACATATTTTGCACATTGCCGTTAAAGTAGCGTACTATCACTCGGAGCATGTAGAGGTCGTAGGTCAATTCAAGAAGTTACTTGTACAAAAGCTATCAAGTTTAAAACAGTTTCAAATATGAAATAGTCGCTAATTCGAGTATATTTCCTATTACGTAAGCAGTAGTGTGGGTAGGTGAAGAGACAAAGTTTAAAGTTAAACTCAATCGGGCATGGTTAGTTCTTGCATGGGAGACTGCCTGCGAAAACCAGCTGAGGATTTTTTTAGGTTTCATCACATACATATCAAAGATATGAGACAACGTTCGTGCATCTTTTTTTCACTGTGATGTTAATCATTTTTAGTAGAAAGGCATGGAAATCTAGGCTTGTTTTCAAATTCATGAACATTTTTCAATTTCCTTATTATTTTCGGAGAACAAGTTGGTGACGCTGTCGGTACATAGTGGAGTTTGACCAGTTAACTTACCGTGAAAAGTCGTACAAAGTGAACGCAAAGTTGTGCAAAGTGATTACAAAGTTTGTAGATGTATTTGTATGTTTGACCTAAGTTGTTGGCATATAGAAACCCGCAATTGTAAAGTCAAACAAATGAATAAAAGCGAGATGAAAACAGCCTATATTAGCAGAGTATCATATGAGCTGACTGACCATAAAGATGATAGAAACAGCATGCAAAGTTGATAAAAGCGTTCAAAACGTTGGCGGAGTTGCATGTATATATAACATAAGTCATTGGAATGCCAACCCCGCAGTTGAATTTCGAAAACATTAAGTATATGTCTAGAAAATTCCCGATATGTAAGCAGATTATCGCAACTGCGAACCGAAAATCGAAGACAAACTGCTTACAAAGTTATGAAAAGCGATTGCAAAGTTTGTAGATTCGTTTGGCAATGTTACATATGATACTATATTGACGGGTTCCATAGTCAAAAGTTCGAAAACGTAAATACATATTTCGCACATTGCCGTTAAAGTAGCGTAGAGCATGTAGAGGTCATAGGTCAATTCAAAAAGTTACTTGTACAAAAGCTGTCAAGTTTAAAACAGTTTCAAAAATGAAATAGTCGCTAATTCGAGTATATTTCAAATTACGTAAGCAGTAGTGTGGGTAGGTGAAGAGACAAAGTTTAAAGTTAAGCTCAATCGGGCATGGTTAGTTCTTGCATGGGAGACTGCCTGAGAAAACCAGCTGGGGATTGTTTTGGTTTCATCACATACATATCAAAGATATGAGACAACGTTCGTGCATCTTTTTTTTCACTGTGATGTTAATCATTTTTAGTAGAAAGACATGGAAATTTAGGCTTGTTTTCAAATTCATGAACATTTTTCAATTTCCTTATTATTTTCGGAGAACAAGTTGGTGACGCTGTCGGTACATAGTGGAGTTTGACCAGTTAACTTACCGTGAAAAGTCGTACAAAGTGAACGCAAAGTTGTGCAAAGTGATTACAAAGTTTGTAGATGTATTTGTATGTTTGACCTAAGTTGTTGGCATATAGAAACCCGCAATTGTAAAGTCAAACAAATGAATAAAAGCGAGATGAAAACAGCCTATATTAGCAGAGCATCACATGAGCTGACAGACCATAAAGATGATAGAAACAGCATGCAAAGTTGATAAAAGCGTTCAAAACGTTGGCGGAGTTGCATGTATATATAACCTAAGTCATTGGAATGCCAACCCCGCAGTTAAATTTCGAAAACATTAAGTATATGTCTAGAAAATTCCCAATATGTAAGCAGATTATCGCAACTGCGAACCGAAAATTGAAGACAAACTGCTTACAAAGTTATGAAAAGCGATTGCAAAGTTTGTAGATTCGTTTGGCAATGTTACATATGATATTATATTGACGGGTTCCATAGTCAAAAGTTCGAAAACGTAAATACATATTTCGCACATTGCCGTTAAAGTAGCGTACTATCACTCGGAGCATGTAGAGGTCATAGGTCAATTCAAAAAGTTACTTGTACAAAAGCTATCAAGTTTAAAACAGTTTCAAATATGAAATAGTCGCTAATTCGAGTATATTTCCAATTACGTAAGCAGTAGTGTGGGTAGGTGAAGAGACAAAGTTTAAAGTTAAACTCAATCGGGCATGGTTAGTTCTTGCATGGGAGACTGCCTGAGAAAACCAGCTGAGGATTTTTTTAGGTTTCATCACATACATATCAAAGATATGAGACAACGTTCGTGCATCTTTTTTTCACTGTGATGTTAATCATTTTTAGTAGAAAGGCATGGAAATCTAGGCTTGTTTTCAAATTCATGAACATTTTTCAATTTCCTTATTATTTTCGGAGAACAAGTTGGTGACGCTGTCGGTACATAGTGGAGTTTGACCAGTTAACTTACCGTGAAAAGTCGTACAAAGTGAACGCAAAGTTGTGCAAAGTGATTACAAAGTTTGTAGATGTATTTGTATGTTTGACCTAAGTTGTTGGCATATAGAAACCCGCAATTGTAAAGTCAAACAAATGAATAAAAGCGAGAAGAAAACAGCCTATATTAGCAGAGTATCATATGAGCTGACTGACCATAAAGATGATAGAAACAGCATGCAAAGTTGATAAAAGCGTTCAAAACGTTGGCGGAGTTGCATGTATATATAACATAAGTCATTGGAATGCCAACCCCGCAGTTGAATTTCGAAAACATTAAGTATATGTCTAGAAAATTCCCGATATGTAAGCAGATTATCGCAACTGCGAACCGAAAATCGAAGACAAACTGCTTACAAAGTTATGAAAAGCGATTGCAAAGTTTGTAGATTCGTTTGGCAATGTTACATATGATATTATATTGACGGGTTCCATAGTCAAAAGTTCGAAAACGTAAATACATATTTCGCACATTGCCGTTAAAGTAGCGTACTATCACTCGGAGCATGTAGAGGTCATAGGTCAATTCAAGAAGTTACTTGTACAAAAGCTATCAAGTTTAAAACAGTTTCAAAAATGAAATAGTCGCTAATTCGTGTATATTTCAAATTACGTAAGCAGTAGTGTGGGAAGCTGAAGAGACAAAGTTTAAAGTTAAGCTCAATCGGGCATGGTTAGTTCTTGCATGGGAGACTGCCTGAGAAAACCAGCTGGGGATTTTTTTTGGATTCATCACATACATATCAAAGATATGAGACAACGTTCGTGCATCTTTTTTTCACTGTGATGTTAATCATTTTTAGTAGAAAGACATGGAAATTTAGGCTTGTTTTCAAATTCATGAACATTTTTCAATTTCCTTATTATTTTCGGAGAACAAGTTGGTGACGCTGTCGGTACATAGTGGAGTTTGACCAGTTAACTTACCGTGAAAAGTCGTACAAAGTGAACGCAAAGTTGTGCAAAGTGATTACAAAGTTAGTAGATGTATTTGTATGTTTGACCTAAGTTGTTGGCATATAGAAACCCGCAATTGTAAAGTCAAACAAATGAATAAAAGCGAGATGAAAACAGCCTATATTAGCAGAGTATCACATGAGCTGACTGACCATAAAGATGATAGAAACAGCATGCAAAGTTAATAAAAGCGTTCAAAACGTTGGCGGAGTTGCATGTATATATAACCTAAGTCATTGAAATGCCAACCCCGCAGTTAAATTTCGAAAACATTAAGTATATGTCTAGAAAATTCCCGATATGTAAGCAGATTATCGCAACTGCGAACCGAAAATCGAAGACAAACTGCTTACAAAGTTATGAAAAGCGATTGCAAAGTTTGTAGATTCGTTTGGCAATGTTACATATGATATTATATTGACGGGTTCCATAGTCAAAAGTTCGAAAACGTAAATACATATTTCGCACATTGCCGTTAAAGTAGCGTACTATCACTCGGAGCATGTAGAGGTCATAGGTCAATTCAAGAAGTTACTTGTACAAAAGCTATCAAGTTTAAAACAGTTTCAAATATGAAATAGTCGTTAATTCGAGTATATTTCCAATTACGTAAGCAGTAGTGTGGGTAGGTGAAGAGACAAAGTTTAAAGTTAAGCTCAATCGGGAATGGTTAGTTCTTGCATGGGAGACTGCCTGAGAAAACCAGCTGGGGATTTTTTTGGTTTCATCACATACATATCAAAGATATGAGACAACGTTCGTGCATCTTTTTTTTCACTGTGATGTTAATCATTTTTAGTAGAAAGACATGGAAATTTCGGCTTGTTTTCAAATTCATGAACATTTTTCAATTTCCTTATTATTTTCGGAGAACAAGTTGGTGACGCTGTCGGTACATAGTGGAGTTTGACCAGTTAACTTACCGTGAAAAGTCGTACAAAGTGAACGCAAAGTTGTGCAAAGTGATAACAAAGTTTGTAGATGTATTTGTATGTTTGACCTAAGTTGTTGGCATATAGAAACCCGCAATTGTAAAGTCAAACAAATGAATAAAAGCGAGATGAAAACAGCCTATATTAGCAGAGTATCACATGAGCTGACTGACCATAAAGATGATAGAAACAGCATGCAAAGTTGATAAAAGCGTTCAAAACGTTGGCGGAGTTGCATGTATATATAACCTAAGTCATTGGAATGCCAACCCCGCAGTTAAATTTCGAAAACATTAAGTATATGTCTAGAAAATTCCCGATATGTAAGCAGATTATCGTAACTGCGAACCGAAAATCGAAGACAAACTGCTTACAAAGTTATGAAAAGCGATTGCAAAGTTTGTAGATTCGTTTGGCAATGTTACATATGATATTATATTGACGGGTTCCATAGTCAAAAGTTCGAAAACGTAAATACATATTTCGCACATTGCCGTTAAAGTAGCGTACTATCACTCGGAGCATGTAGAGGTCATAGGTCAATTCAAGAAGTTACTTGTACAAAAGCTATCAAGTTTAAAACAGTTTCAAAAATGAAATAGTCGCTAATTCGTGTATATTTCAAATTACGTAAGCAGTAGTGTGGGTAGCTGAAGAGACAAAGTTTAAAGTTAAGCTCAATCGGGCATGGTTAGTTCTTGCATGGGAGACTGCCTGAGAAAACCAGCTGGGGATTTTTTTTGGATTCATCACATACATATCAAAGATATGAGACAACGTTCGTGCATCTTTTTTTCACTGTGATGTTAATCATTTTTAGTAGAAAGACATGGAAATTTAGGCTTGTTTTCAAATTCATGAACATTTTTCAATTTCCTTATTATTTTCGGAGAACAAGTTGGTGACGCTGTCGGTACATAGTGGAGTTTGACCAGTTAACTTACCGTGAAAAGTCGTACAAAGTGAACGCAAAGTTGTGCAAAGTGATTACAAAGTTAGTAGATGTATTTGTATGTTTGACCTAAGTTGTTGGCATATAGAAACCCGCAATTGTAAAGTCAAACAAATGAATAAAAGCGAGATGAAAACAGCCTATATTAGCAGAGTATCACATGAGCTGACTGACCATAAAGATGATAGAAACAGCATGCAAAGTTAATAAAAGCGTTCAAAACGTTGGCGGAGTTGCATGTATATATAACCTAAGTCATTGAAATGCCAACCCCGCAGTTAAATTTCGAAAACATTAAGTATATGTCTAGAAAATTCCCGATATGTAAGCAGATTATCGCAACTGCGAACCGAAAATCGAAGACAAACTGCTTACAAAGTTATGAAAAGCGATTGCAAAGTTTGTAGATTCGTTTGGCAATGTTACATATGATATTATATTGACGGGTTCCATAGTCAAAAGTTCGAAAACGTAAATACATATTTCGCACATTGCCGTTAAAGTAGCGTACTATCACTCGGAGCATGTAGAGGTCATAGGTCAATTCAAGAAGTTACTTGTACAAAAGCTATCAAGTTTAAAACAGTTTCAAATATGAAATAGTCGTTAATTCGAGTATATTTCCAATTACGTAAGCAGTAGTGTGGGTAGGTGAAGAGACAAAGTTTAAAGTTAAGCTCAATCGGGAATGGTTAGTTCTTGCATGGGAGACTGCCTGAGAAAACCAGCTGGGGATTTTTTTGGTTTCATCACATACATATCAAAGATATGAGACAACGTTCGTGCATCTTTTTTTTCACTGTGATGTTAATCATTTTTAGTAGAAAGACATGGAAATTTCGGCTTGTTTTCAAATTCATGAACATTTTTCAATTTCCTTATTATTTTCGGAGAACAAGTTGGTGACGCTGTCGGTACATAGTGGAGTTTGACCAGTTAACTTACCGTGAAAAGTCGTACAAAGTGAACGCAAAGTTGTGCAAAGTGATAACAAAGTTTGTAGATGTATTTGTATGTTTGACCTAAGTTGTTGGCATATAGAAACCCGCAATTGTAAAGTCAAACAAATGAATAAAAGCGAGATGAAAACAGCCTATATTAGCAGAGTATCACATGAGCTGACTGACCATAAAGATGATAGAAACAGCATGCAAAGTTGATAAAAGCGTTCAAAACGTTGGCGGAGTTGCATGTATATATAACCTAAGTCATTGGAATGCCAACCCCGCAGTTAAATTTCGAAAACATTAAGTATATGTCTAGAAAATTCCCGATATGTAAGCAGATTATCGTAACTGCGAACCGAAAATCGAAGACAAACTGCTTACAAAGTTATGAAAAGCGATTGCAAAGTTTGTAGATTCGTTTGGCAATGTTACATATGATATTATATTGACGGGTTCCATAGTCAAAAGTTCGAAAACGTAAATACATATTTCGCACATTGCCGTTAAAGTAGCGTACTATCACTCGGAGCATGTAGAGGTCATAGGTCAATTCAAGAAGTTACTTGTACAAAAGCTATCAAGTTTAAAACAGTTTCAAATATGAAATAGTCGTTAATTCGAGTATATTTCCAATTACATAAGCAGTAGTGTGGGTAGGTGAAGAGACAAAGTTTAAAGTTAAACTCAATCGGGCATGGTTAGTTCTTGCATGGGAGACTGCCTGAGAAAACCAGCTGAAGATTTTTTTTAGGTTTCATCACATACATATCAAAGATATGAGACAACGTTTGTGCATCTTTTTTCACTGTGATGTTAATCATTTTTAGTAGAAAGACATGGAAATTTAGGCTTGTTTTCAAATTCATGAACATTTTTCAATTTCCTTATTATTTTCGGAGAACAAGTTGGTGACGCTGTCGGTACATAGTGGAGTTTGACCAGTTAACTTACCGTGAAAAGTCGTACAAAGTGAACGCAAAGTTGTGCAAAGTGATTACAAAGTTTGTAGATGTATTTTTATGTTTGACCTAAGTTGTTGGCATATAGAAACCCGCAATTGTAAAGTCAAACAAATGAATAAAAGCGAGATGAAAACAGCCTATATTAGCAGAGTATCACATGAGCTGACTGACCATAAAGATGATAGAAACAGCATGCAAAGTTGATAAAAGCGTTCAAAACGTTGGCGGAGTTGCATGTATATATAACCTAAGTCATTGGAATGCCAACCCCGCAGTTAAATTTCGAAAACATTAAGTATATGTCTAGAAAATTCCCGATATGTAAGCAGATTATCGTAACTGCGAACCGAAAATCGAAGACAAACTGCTTACAAAGTTATGAAAAGCGATTGCAAAGTTTGTAGATTCGTTTGGCAATGTTACATATGATATTATATTGACGGGTTCCATAGTCAAAAGTTCGAAAACGTAAATACATATTTCGCACATTGCCGTTAAAGTAGCGTACTATCACTCGGAGCATGTAGAGGTCATAGGTCAATTCAAGAAGTTACTTGTACAAAAGCTATCAAGTTTAAAACAGTTTCAAATATGAAATAGTCGTTAATTCGAGTATATTTCCAATTACATAAGCAGTAGTGTGGGTAGGTGAAGAGACAAAGTTTAAAGTTAAACTCAATCGGGCATGGTTAGTTCTTGCATGGGAGACTGCCTGAGAAAACCAGCTGAAGATTTTTTTTAGGTTTCATCACATACATATCAAAGATATGAGACAACGTTTGTGCATCTTTTTTCACTGTGATGTTAATCATTTTTAGTAGAAAGACATGGAAATTTAGGCTTGTTTTCAAATTCATGAACATTTTTCAATTTCCTTATTATTTTCGGAGAACAAGTTGGTGACGCTGTCGGTACATAGTGGAGTTTGACCAGTTAACTTACCGTGAAAAGTCGTACAAAGTGAACGCAAAGTTGTGCAAAGTGATTACAAAGTTTGTAGATGTATTTTTATGTTTGACCTAAGTTGTTGGCATATAGAAACCCGCAATTGTAAAGTCAAACAAATGAATAAAAGCGAGATGAAAACAGCCTATATTAGCAGAGTATCACATGAGCTGACTGACCATAAAGATGATAGAAACAGCATGCAAAGTTGATAAAAGCGTTCAAAACGTTGGCGGAGTTGCATGTATATATAACATAAGTCATTGGAATGCCAACCCCGCAGTTAAATTTCGAAAACATTAAGTATATGTCTAGAAAATTCCCGATATGTAAGCAGATTATCGTAACTGCGAACCGAAAATCGAAGACAAACTGCTTACAAAGTTATGAAAAGCGATTGCAAAGTTTGTAGATTCGTTTGGCAATGTTACATATGATATTATATTGACGGGTTCCATAGTCAAAAGTTCGAAAACGTAAATACATATTTCGCACATTGCCGTTAAAGTAGCGTACTATCACTCGGAGCATGTAGAGGTCATAGGTCAATTCAAGAAGTTACTTGTACAAAAGCTATCAAGTTTAAAACAGTTTCAAATATGAAATAGTCGTTAATTCGAGTATATTTCCAATTACGTAAGCAGTAGTGTGGGTAGGTGAAGAGACAAAGTTTAAAGTTAAACTCAATGGGGCATGGTTAGTTCTTGCATGGGAGACTGCCTGAGAAAACCAGCTGAGGATTTTTTTTAGGTTTCATCACATACATATCAAAGATATGAGACAACGTTCGTGCATCTTTTTTCACTGTGATGTTAATCATTTTTAGTAGAAAGACATGGAAATTTAGGCTTGTTTTCAAATTCATGAACATTTTTCAATTTCCTTATTATTTTCGGAGAACAAGTTGGTGACGCTGTCGGTACATAGTGGAGTTTGACCAGTTAACTTACCGTGAAAAGTCGTACAAAGTGAACGCAAAGTTGTGCAAAGTGATTACAAAGTTTGTAGATGTATTTGTATGTTTAACCTAAGTTGTTGGCATATAGAAACCCGCAATGGTAAAGTCAAACAAATGAATAAAAGCGAGATGAAAACAGCCTATATTAGCAGAGTATCACATGAGCTGACTGACCATAAAGATGATAGAAACAGCATGCAAAGTTGATAAAAGCGTTCAAAACGTTGGCGGAGTTGCATGTATATATAACCTAAGTCATTGAAATGCCAACCCCTCAGTTAAATTTCGAAAACATTAAGTATATGTCTAGAAAATTCCCGATATGTAAGCAGATTATCGTAACTGTGAACCGAAAATCGAAGACAAACTGCTTACAAAGTTATGAAAAGCGATTGCAAAGTTTGTAGATTCGTTTGGCAATGTTACATATGATATTATATTGACGGGTTCCATAGTCAAAAGTTCGAAAACGTAAATACATATTTCGCACATTGCCGTTAAAGTAGCGTACTATCACTCGGAGCATGTAGAGGTCATAGGTCAATTCAAGAAGTTACTTGTACAAAAGCTATCAAGTTTAAAACAGTTTCAAATATGAAATAGTCGCTAATTCGAGTATATTTCCAATTACGTAAGCAGTAGTGTGGGTAGGTGAAGAGACAAAGTTTAAAGTTAAACTCAATCGGGCATGGTTAGTTCTTGCATGGGAGACTGCCTGAGAAAACCAGCTGAGGATTTTTTTTAGGTTTCATCACATACATATCAAAGATATGAGACAACGTTCGTGCATCTTTTTTCACTGTGATGTTAATCATGTTTAGTAGAAAGACATGGAAATTTAGGCTTGTTTTCAAATTCATGAACATTTTTCAATTTCCTTATTATTTTCGGAGAACAAGTTGGTGACGCTGTCGGTACATAGTGGAGTTTGACCAGTTAACTTACCGTGAAAAGTCGTACAAAGTGAACGCAAAGTTGTGCAAAGTGATTACAAAGTTAGTAGATGTATTTGTATGTTTGACCTAAGTTGTTGGCATATAGAAACCCGCAATTGTAAAGTCAAACAAATGAATAAAAGCGAGATGAAAACAGCCTATATTAGCAGAGTATCACATGAGCTGACTGACCATAAAGATGATAGAAACAGCATGCAAAGTTGATAAAAGCGTTCAAAACGTTGGCGGAGTTGCATGTATATATAACCTAAGTCATTGAAATGCCAACCCCGCAGTTAAATTTCGAAAACATTAAGTATATGTCTAGAAAATTCCCGATATGTAAGCAGATTATCGTAACTGCGAACCGAAAATCGAAGACAAACTGCTTACAAAGTTATGAAAAGCGATTGCAAAGTTTGTAGATTCGTTTGGCAATGTTACATATGATATTATATTGACGGGTTCCATAGTCAAAAGTTCGAAAACGTAAATACATATTTCGCACATTGCCGTTAAAGTAGCGTACTATCACTCGGAGCATGTAGAGGTCATAGGTCAATTCAAGAAGTTACTTGTACAAAAGCTATCAAGTTTAAAACAGTTTCAAATATGAAATAGTCGTTAATTCGAGTATATTTCCAATTACGTAAGCAGTAGTGTGGGTAGGTGAAGAGACAAAGTTTAAAGTTAAACTCAATCGGGCATGGTTAGTTCTTGCATGGGAGACTGCCTGAGAAAACCAGCTGAGGATTTTTTTTTAGGTTTCATCACATACATATCAAAGATATGAGACAACGTTCGTGCATCTTTTTTCACTGTGATGTTAATCATTTTTAGTAGAAAGACATGGAAATTTAGGCTTGTTTTCAAATTCATGAACATTTTTCAATTTCCTTATTATTTTCGGAGAACAAGTTGGTGACGCTGTCGGTACATAGTGGAGTTTGACCAGTTAACTTACCGTGAAAAGTCGTACAAAGTGAACGCAAAGTTGTGCAAAGTGATTACAAAGTTTGTAGATGTATTTGTATGTTTAACCTAAGTTGTTGGCATATAGAAACCCGCAATGGTAAAGTCAAACAAATGAATAAAAGCGAGATGAAAACAGCCTATATTAGCAGAGTATCACATGAGCTGACTGACCATAAAGATGATAGAAACAGCATGCAAAGTTGATAAAAGCGTTCAAAACGTTGGCGGAGTTGCATGTATATATAACCTAAGTCATTGAAATGCCAACCCCGCAGTTAAATTTCGAAAACATTAAGTATATGTCTAGAAAATTCCCGATATGTAAGCAGATTATCGTGACTGTGAACCGAAAATCGAAGACAAACTGCTTACAAAGTTATGAAAAGCGATTGCAAAGTTTGTAGATTCGTTTGGCAATGTTACATATGATATTATATTGACGGGTTCCATAGTCAAAAGTTCGAAAACGTAAATACATATTTCGCACATTGCCGTTAAAGTAGCGTACTATCACTCGGAGCATGTAGAGGTCATAGGTCAATTCAAGAAGTTACTTGTACAAAAGCTATCAAGTTTAAAACAGTTTCAAATATGAAATAGTCGCTAATTCGAGTATATTTCCAATTACGTAAGCAGTAGTGTGGGTAGGTGAAGAGACAAAGTTTAAAGTTAAACTCAATCGGGCATGGTTAGTTCTTGCATGGGAGACTGCCTGAGAAAACCAGCTGAGGATTTTTTTTAGGTTTCATCACATACATATCAAAGATATGAGACAACGTTCGTGCATCTTTTTTCACTGTGATGTTAATCATGTTTAGTAGAAAGACATGGAAATTTAGGCTTGTTTTCAAATTCATGAACATTTTTCAATTTCCTTATTATTTTCGGAGAACAAGTTGGTGACGCTGTCGGTACATAGTGGAGTTTGACCAGTTAACTTACCGTGAAAAGTCGTACAAAGTGAACGCAAAGTTGTGCAAAGTGATTACAAAGTTTGTAGATGTATTTGTATGTTTGACCTAAGTTGTTGGCATATAGAAACCCGCAATTGTAAAGTCAAACAAATGAATAAAAGCGAGATGAAAACAGCCTATATTAGCAGAGTATCACATGAGCTGACTGACCATAAAGATGATAGAAACAGCATGCAAAGTTGATAAAAGAGTTCAAAACGTTGGCGGAGTTGCATGTATATATAACCTAAGTCATTGAAATGCCAACCCCGCAGTTAAATTTCGAAAACATTAAGTATATGTCTAGAAAATTCCCGATATGTAAGCAGATTATCGCAACTGCGAACCGAAAATCGAAGACAAACTGCTTACAAAGTTATGAAAAGCGATTGCAAAGTTTGTAGATTCGTTTGGCAATGTTACATATGATATTATATTGACGGGTTCCATAGTCAAAAGTTCGAAAACGTAAATACATATTTCGCACATTGCCGTTAAAGTAGCGTACTATCACTCGGAGCATGTAGAGGTCATAGGTCAATTCAAGAAGTTACTTGTACAAAAGCTATCAAGTTTAAAACAGTTTCAAATATGAAATAGTCGTTAATTCGAGTATATTTCCAATTACGTAAGCAGTAGTGTGGGTAGGTGAAGAGACAAAGTTTAAAGTTAAACTCAATCGGGCATGGTTAGTTCTTGCATGGGAGACTGCCTGAGAAAACCAGCTGAGGATTTTTTTTTAGGTTTCATCACATACATATCAAAGATATGAGACAACGTTCGTGCATCTTTTTTCACTGTGATGTTAATCATTTTTAGTAGAAAGACATGGAAATTTAGGCTTGTTTTCAAATTCATGAACATTTTTCAATTTCCTTATTATTTTCGGAGAACAAGTTGGTGACGCTGTCGGTACATAGTGGAGTTTGACCAGTTAACTTACCGTGAAAAGTCGTACAAAGTGAACGCAAAGTTGTGCAAAGTGATTACAAAGTTTGTAGATGTATTTGTATGTTTAACCTAAGTTGTTGGCATATAGAAACCCGCAATGGTAAAGTCAAACAAATGAATAAAAGCGAGATGAAAACAGCCTATATTAGCAGAGTATCACATGAGCTGACTGACCATAAAGATGATAGAAACAGCATGCAAAGTTGATAAAAGCGTTCAAAACGTTGGCGGAGTTGCATGTATATATAACCTAAGTCATTGAAATGCCAACCCCGCAGTTAAATTTCGAAAACATTAAGTATATGTCTAGAAAATTCCCGATATGTAAGCAGATTATCGTGACTGTGAACCGAAAATCGAAGACAAACTGCTTACAAAGTTATGAAAAGCGATTGCAAAGTTTGTAGATTCGTTTGGCAATGTTACATATGATATTATATTGACGGGTTCCATAGTCAAAAGTTCGAAAACGTAAATACATATTTCGCACATTGCCGTTAAAGTAGCGTACTATCACTCGGAGCATGTAGAGGTCATAGGTCAATTCAAGAAGTTACTTGTACAAAAGCTATCAAGTTTAAAACAGTTTCAAATATGAAATAGTCGCTAATTCGAGTATATTTCCAATTACGTAAGCAGTAGTGTGGGTAGGTGAAGAGACAAAGTTTAAAGTTAAACTCAATCGGGCATGGTTAGTTCTTGCATGGGAGACTGCCTGAGAAAACCAGCTGAGGATTTTTTTTAGGTTTCATCACATACATATCAAAGATATGAGACAACGTTCGTGCATCTTTTTTCACTGTGATGTTAATCATGTTTAGTAGAAAGACATGGAAATTTAGGCTTGTTTTCAAATTCATGAACATTTTTCAATTTCCTTATTATTTTCGGAGAACAAGTTGGTGACGCTGTCGGTACATAGTGGAGTTTGACCAGTTAACTTACCGTGAAAAGTCGTACAAAGTGAACGCAAAGTTGTGCAAAGTGATTACAAAGTTAGTAGATGTATTTGTATGTTTGACCTAAGTTGTTGGCATATAGAAACCCGCAATTGTAAAGTCAAACAAATGAATAAAAGCGAGATGAAAACAGCCTATATTAGCAGAGTATCACATGAGCTGACTGACCATAAAGATGATAGAAACAGCATGCAAAGTTGATAAAAGAGTTCAAAACGTTGGCGGAGTTGCATGTATATATAACCTAAGTCATTGAAATGCCAACCCCGCAGTTAAATTTCGAAAACATTAAGTATATGTCTAGAAAATTCCCGATATGTAAGCAGATTATCGCAACTGCGAACCGAAAATCGAAGACAAACTGCTTACAAAGTTATGAAAAGCGATTGCAAAGTTTGTAGATTCGTTTGGCAATGTTACATATGATATTATATTGACGGGTTCCATAGTCAAAAGTTCGAAAACGTAAATACATATTTCGCACATTGCCGTTAAAGTAGCGTACTATCACTCGGAGCATGTAGAGGTCATAGGTCAATTCAAAAAGTTACTTGTACAAAAGCTGTCAAGTTTAAAACAGTTTCAAAAATGAAATAGTCGCTAATTCGAGTATATTTCAAATTACGTAAGCAGTAGTGTGGGTAGGTGAAGAGACAAAGTTTAAAGTTAAGCTCAATCGGGCATGGTTAGTTCTTGCATGGGAGACTGCCTGAGAAAACCAGCTGGGGATTGTTTTGGTTTCATCACATACATATCAAAGATATGAGACAACGTTCGTGCATCTTTTTTTTCACTGTGATGTTAATCATTTTTAGTAGAAAGACATGGAAATTTAGGCTTGTTTTCAAATTCATGAACATTTTTCAATTTCCTTATTATTTTCGGAGAACAAGTTGGTGACGCTGTCGGTACATAGTGGAGTTTGACCAGTTAACTTACCGTGAAAAGTCGTACAAAGTGAACGCAAAGTTGTGCAAAGTGATTACAAAGTTTGTAGATGTATTTGTATGTTTGACCTAAGTTGTTGGCATATAGAAACCCGCAATTGTAAAGTCAAACAAATGAATAAAAGCGAGATGAAAACAGCCTATATTAGCAGAGCATCACATGAGCTGACTGACCATAAAGATGATAGAAACAGCATGCAAAGTTGATAAAAGCGTTCAAAACGTTGGCGGAGTTGCATGTATATATAACCTAAGTCATTGGAATGCCAACCCCGCAGTTAAATTTCGAAAACATTAAGTATATGTCTAGAAAATTCCCAATATGTAAGCAGATTATCGCAACTGCGAACCGAAAATTGAAGACAAACTGCTTACAAAGTTATGAAAAGCGATTGCAAAGTTTGTAGATTCGTTTGGCAATGTTACATATGATATTATATTGGCGGGTTCCATAGTCAAAAGTTCGAAAACGTAAATACATATTTCGCACATTGCCGTTAAAGTAGCGTACTATCACTCGGAGCATGTAGAGGTCATAGGTCAATTCAAGAAGTTACTTGTACAAAAGCTATCAAGTTTAAAACAGTTTCAAAAATGAAATAGTCGCTAATTCGAGTATATTTCCAATTACGTAAGCAGTAGTGTGGGTAGGTGAAGAGACAAAGTTTAAAGTTAAGCTCAATCGGGCATGGTTAGTTCTTGCATGGGAGACTGCCTGAGAAAACCAGCTGGGGATTGTTTTGGTTTCATCACATACATATCAAAGATATGAGACAACGTTCGTGCATCTTTTTTTTCACTGTGATGTTAATCATTTTTAGTAGAAAGACATGGAAATTTAGGCTTGTTTTCAAATTCATGAACATTTTTCAATTTCCTTATTATTTTCGGAGAACAAGTTGGTGACGCTGTCGGTACATAGTGGAGTTTGACCAGTTAACTTACCGTGAAAAGTCGTACAAAGTGAACGCAAAGTTGTGCAAAGTGATTACAAAGTTTGTAGATGTATTTGTATGTTTGACCTAAGTTGTTGGCATATAGAAACCCGCAATTGTAAAGTCAAACAAATGAATAAAAGCGAGATGAAAACAGCCTATATTAGCAGAGCATCACATGAGCTGACTGACCATAAAGATGATAGAAACAGCATGCAAAGTTGATAAAAGCGTTCAAAACGTTGGCGGAGTTGCATGTATATATAACCTAAGTCATTGGAATGCCAACCCCGCAGTTAAATTTCGAAAACATTAAGTATATGTCTAGAAAATTCCCAATATGTAAGCAGATTATCGCAACTGCGAACCGAAAATTGAAGACAAACTGCTTACAAAGTTATGAAAAGCGATTGCAAAGTTTGTAGATTCGTTTGGCAATGTTACATATGATACTATATTGACGGGTTCCATAGTCAAAAGTTCGAAAACGTAAATACATATTTCGCACATTGCCGTTAAAGTAGCGTAGAGCATGTAGAGGTCATAGGTCAATTCAAGAAGTTACTTGTACAAAAGCTATCAAGTTTAAAACAGTTTCAAATATGAAATAGTCGCTAATTCGAGTATATTTCCAATTACGTAAGCAGTAGTGTGGGTAGGTGAAGAGACAATGTTTAAAGTTAAACTCAATCGGGCATGGTTAGTTCTTGCATGGGAGACTGCCTGAGAAAACCAGCTGAGGATTTTTTTAGGTTTCATCACATACATATCAAAGATATGAGACAACGTTCGTGCATCTTTTTTTCACTGTGATGTTAATCATTTTTAGTAGAAAGACATGGAAATTTAGGCTTGTTTTCAAATTCATGAACATTTTTCAATTTCCTTATTATTTTCGGAGAACAAGTTGGTGACGCTGTCGGTACATAGTGGAGTTTGACCAGTTAACTTACCGTGAAAAGTCGTACAAAGTGAACGCAAAGTTGTGCAAAGTGATTACAAAGTTTGTAGATGTATTTGTATGTTTGACCTAAGTGGTTGGCATATAGAAACCCGCAATTGTAAAGTCAAACAAATAAATAAAAGCGAGATGAAAACAGCCTATATTAGCAGTGTATCACATGAGCTGACTGACCATAAAGATGATAGAAACAGCATGCAAAGTTGATAAAAGCGTTCAAAACGTTGGCGGAGTTGCATGTATATATAACATAAGTCATTGGAATGCCAACCCCGCAGTTAAATTTCGAAAACATTAAGTATATGTCTAGAAAATTCCCAATATGTAAGCAGATTATCGCAACTGCGAACCGAAAATTGAAGACAAACTGCTTACAAAGTTATGAAAAGCGATTGCAAAGTTTGTAGATTCGTTTGGCAATGTTACATATGATATTATATTGGCGGGTTCCATAGTCAAAAGTTCGAAAACGTAAATACATATTTCGCACATTGCCGTTAAAGTAGCGTACTATCACTCGGAGCATGTAGAGGTCATAGGTCAATTCAAGAAGTTACTTGTACAAAAGCTATCAAGTTTAAAACAGTTTCAAATATGAAATAGTCGCTAATTCGAGTATATTTCCAATTACGTAAGCAGTAGTGTGGGTAGGTGAAGAGAAAAAGTTTAAAGTTAAACTCAATCGGGCATGGTTAGTTCTTGCATGGGAGACTGCCTGAGAAAACCAGCTGAGGATTTTTTTAGGTTTCATCACATACATATCAAAGATATGAGACAACGTTCGTGCATCTTTTTTTCACTGTGATGTTAATCATTTTTAGTAGAAAGGCATGGAAATCTAGGCTTGTTTTCAAATTCATGAACATTTTTCAATTTCCTTATTATTTTCGGAGAACAAGTTGGTGACGCTGTCGGTACATAGTGGAGTTTGACCAGTTAACTTACCGTGAAAAGTCGTACAAAGTGAACGCAAAGTTGTGCAAAGTGATTACAAAGTTTGTAGATGTATTTGTATGTTTGACCTAAGTTGTTGGCATATAGAAACCCGCAATTGTAAAGTCAAACAAATGAATAAAAGCGAGATGAAAACAGCCTATATTAGCAGAGTATCATATGAGCTGACTGACCATAAAGATGATAGAAACAGCATGCAAAGTTGATAAAAGCGTTCAAAACGTTGGCGGAGTTGCATGTATATATAACATAAGTCATTGGAATGCCAACCCCGCAGTTGAATTTCGAAAACATTAAGTATATGTCTAGAAAATTCCCGATATGTAAGCAGATTATCGCAACTGCGAACCGAAAATCGAAGACAAACTGCTTACAAAGTTATGAAAAGCGATTGCAAAGTTTGTAGATTCGTTTGGCAATGTTACATATGATATTATATTGACGGGTTCCATAGTCAAAAGTTCGAAAACGTAAATACATATTTCGCACATTGCCGTTAAAGTAGCGTACTATCACTCGGAGCATGTAGAGGTCATAGGTCAATTCAAGAAGTTACTTGTACAAAAGCTATCAAGTTTAAAACAGTTTCAAAAATGAAATAGTCGCTAATTCGTGTATATTTCAAATTACGTAAGCAGTAGTGTGGGTAGCTGAAGAGACAAAGTTTAAAGTTAAGCTCAATCGGGCATGGTTAGTTCTTGCATGGGAGACTGCCTGAGAAAACCAGCTGGGGATTTTTTTTGGATTCATCACATACATATCAAAGATATGAGACAACGTTCGTGCATCTTTTTTTCACTGTGATGTTAATCATTTTTAGTAGAAAGACATGGAAATTTAGGCTTGTTTTCAAATTCATGAACATTTTTCAATTTCCTTATTATTTTCGGAGAACAAGTTGGTGACGCTGTCGGTACATAGTGGAGTTTGACCAGTTAACTTACCGTGAAAAGTCGTACAAAGTGAACGCAAAGTTGTGCAAAGTGATTACAAAGTTTGTAGATGTATTTGTATGTTTGACCTAAGTTGTTGGCATATAGAAACCCGCAATTGTAAAGTCAAACAAATGAATAAAAGCGAGATGAAAACAGCCTATATTAGCAGAGTATCACATGAGCTGACTGACCATAAAGATCATAGAAACAGCATGCAAAGTTGATAAAAGCGTTCAAAACTTTGGCGGAGTTGCATGTATATATAACCTAAGTCATTGGAATGCCAACCCCGCAGTTAAATTTCGAAAACATTAAGTATATGTTTAGAAAATCTCCGATATGTAAGCAGATTATCGCAACTGCGAACCGAAAATCGAAGACAAACTGCTTACAAAGTTATGAAAAGCGATTGCAAAGTTTGTAGATTCGTTTGGCAATGTTACATATGATATTATATTGACGGGTTCCATAGTCAAAAGTTCGAAAACGTAAATACATATTTCGCACATTGCCGTTAAAGTAGCGTAGAGCATGTAGAGGTCATAGGTCAATTCAAGAAGTTACTTGTACAAAAGCTATCAAGTTTAAAACAGTTTCAAATATGAAATAGTCGCTAATTCGAGTATATTTCCAATTACGTAAGCAGTAGTGTGGGTAGGTGAAGAGACAAAGTTTAAAGTTAAACTCAATGGGGCATGGTTAGTTCTTGCATAGGAGACTGCCTGAGAAAACCAGCTGAGGATTTTTTTAGTTTTCATCACATACATATCAAAGATATGAGACAACGTTCGTGCATCTTTTTTTCACTGTGATGTTAATCATTTTTAGTAGAAAGACATGGAAATTTAGGCTTGTTTTCAAATTCATGAACATTTTTCAATTTCCTTATTATTTTCGGAGAACAAGTTGGTGACGCTGTCGGTACATAGTGGAGTTTGACCAGTTAACTTACCGTGAAAAGTCGTACAAAGAGAACGCAAAGTTGTGCAAAGTGATTACAAAGTTTGTAGATGTATTTGTATGTTTGACCTAAGTGGTTGGCATATAGAAACCCGCAATTGTAAAGTCAAACAAATAAATAAAAGCGAGATGAAAACAGCCTATATTAGCAGTGTATCACATGAGCTGACTGACCATAAAGATGATAGAAACAGCATGCAAAGTTGATAAAAGCGTTCAAAACGTTGGCGGAGTTGCATGTATATATAACATAAGTCATTGGAATGCCAACCCCGCAGTTAAATTTCGAAAACATTAAGTATATGTCTAGAAAATTCCCAATATGTAAGCAGATTATCGCAACTGCGAACCGAAAATTGAAGACAAACTGCTTACAAAGTTATGAAAAGCGATTGCAAAGTTTGTAGATTCGTTTGGCAATGTTACATATGATATTATATTGGCGGGTTCCATAGTCAAAAGTTCGAAAACGTAAATACATATTTCGCACATTGCCGTTAAAGTAGCGTACTATCACTCGGAGCATGTAGAGGTCATAGGTCAATTCAAGAAGTTACTTGTACAAAAGCTATCAAGTTTAAAACAGTTTCAAATATGAAATAGTCGCTAATTCGAGTATATTTCCAATTACGTAAGCAGTAGTGTGGGTAGGTGAAGAGACAAAGTTTAAAGTTAAACTCAATCGGGCATGGTTAGTTCTTGCATGGGAGACTGCCTGAGAAAACCAGCTGAGGATTTTTTTAGGTTTCATCACATACATATCAAAGATATGAGACAACGTTCGTGCATCTTTTTTTCACTGTGATGTTAATCATTTTTAGTAGAAAGGCATGGAAATCTAGGCTTGTTTTCAAATTCATGAACATTTTTCAATTTCCTTATTATTTTCGGAGAACAAGTTGGTGACGCTGTCGGTACATAGTGGAGTTTGACCAGTTAACTTACCGTGAAAAGTCGTACAAAGTGAACGCAAAGTTGTGCAAAGTGATTACAAAGTTTGTAGATGTATTTGTATGTTTGACCTAAGTTGTTGGCATATAGAAACCCGCAATTGTAAAGTCAAACAAATGAATAAAAGCGAGATGAAAACAGCCTATTTTAGCAGAGTATCATATGAGCTGACTGACCATAAAGATGATAGAAACAGCATGCAAAGTTGATAAAAGCGTTCAAAACGTTGGCGGAGTTGCATGTATATATAACATAAGTCATTGGAATGCCAACCCCGCAGTTGAATTTCGAAAACATTAAGTATATGTCTAGAAAATTCCCAATATGTAAGCAGATTATCGCAACTGCGAACCGAAAATTGAAGACAAACTGCTTACAAAGTTATGAAAAGCGATTGCAAAGTTTGTAGATTCGTTTGGCAATGTTACATATGATATTATATTGGCGGGTTCCATAGTCAAAAGTTCGAAAACGTAAATACATATTTCGCACATTGCCGTTAAAGTAGCGTACTATCACTCGGAGCATGTAGAGGTCATAGGTCAATTCAAGAAGTTACTTGTACAAAAGCTATCAAGTTTAAAACAGTTTCAAATATGAAATAGTCGCTAATTCGAGTATATTTCCAATTACGTAAGCAGTAGTGTGGGTAGGTGAAGAGACAAAGTTTAAAGTTAAACTCAATCGGGCATGGTTAGTTCTTGCATGGGAGACTGCCTGAGAAAACCAGCTGAGGATTTTTTTAGGTTTCATCACATACATATCAAAGATATGAGACAACGTTCGTGCATCTTTTTTTCACTGTGATGTTAATCATTTTTAGTAGAAAGGCATGGAAATCTAGGCTTGTTTTCAAATTCATGAACATTTTTCAATTTCCTTATTATTTTCGGAGAACAAGTTGGTGACGCTGTCGGTACATAGTGGAGTTTGACCAGTTAACTTACCGTGAAAAGTCGTACAAAGTGAACGCAAAGTTGTGCAAAGTGATTACAAAGTTTGTAGATGTATTTGTATGTTTGACCTAAGTTGTTGGCATATAGAAACCCGCAATTGTAAAGTCAAACAAATGAATAAAAGCGAGATGAAAACAGCCTATATTAGCAGAGTATCATATGAGCTGACTGACCATAAAGATGATAGAAACAGCATGCAAAGTTGATAAAAGCGTTCAAAACGTTGGCGGAGTTGCATGTATATATAACATAAGTCATTGGAATGCCAACCCCGCAGTTGAATTTCGAAAACATTAAGTATATGTCTAGAAAATTCCCAATATGTAAGCAGATTATCGCAACTGCGAACCGAAAATTGAAGACAAACTGCTTACAAAGTTATGAAAAGCGATTGCAAAGTTTGTAGATTCGTTTGGCAATGTTACATATGATATTATATTGGCGGGTTCCATAGTCAAAAGTTCGAAAACGTAAATACATATTTCGCACATTGCCGTTAAAGTAGCGTACTATCACTCGGAGCATGTAGAGGTCATAGGTCAATTCAAGAAGTTACTTGTACAAAAGCTATCAAGTTTAAAACAGTTTCAAATATGAAATAGTCGCTAATTCGAGTATATTTCCAATTACGTAAGCAGTAGTGTGGGTAGGTGAAGAGACAAAGTTTAAAGTAAACTCAATGGGGCATGGTTAGTTCTTGCATGGGAGACTGCCTGAGAAAACCAGCTGAGGATTTTTTTAGTTTTCATCACATACATATCAAAGATATGAGACAACGTTCGTGCATCTTTTTTTCACTGTGATGTTAATCATTTTTAGTAGAAAGACATGGAAATTTAGGCTTGTTTTCAAATTCATGAACATTTTTCAATTTCCTTATTATTTTCGGAGAACAAGTTGGTGACGCTGTCGGTACATAGTGGAGTTTGACCAGTTAACTTACCGTGAAAAGTCGTACAAAGAGAACGCAAAGTTGTGCAAAGTGATTACAAAGTTTGTAGATGTATTTGTATGTTTGACCTAAGTGGTTGGCATATAGAGACCCGCAATTGTAAAGTCAAACAAATAAATAAAAGCGAGATGAAAACAGCCTATATTAGCAGTGTATCACATGAGCTGACTGACCATAAAGATGATAGAAACAGCATGCAAAGTTGATAAAAGCGTTCAAAACGTTGGCGGAGTTGCATGTATATATAACATAAGTCATAGGAATGCCAACCCCGCAGTTAAATTTCGAAAACATTAAGTATATGTCTAGAAAATTCCCAATATGTAAGCAGATTATCGTAACTGCGAACCGAAAATTGAAGACAAACTGCTTACAAAGTTATGAAAAGCGATTGCAAAGTTTGTAGATTCGTTTGGCAATGTTACATATGATATTATATTGGCGGGTTCCATAGTCAAAAGTTCGAAAACGTAAATACATATTTCGCACATTGCCGTTAAAGTAGCGTACTATCACTCGGAGCATGTAGAGGTCATAGGTCAATTCAAGAAGTTACTTGTACAAAAGCTATCAAGTTTAAAACAGTTTCAAATATGAAATAGTCGCTAATTCGAGTATATTTCCAATTACGTAAGCAGTAGTGTGGGTAGGTGAAGAGACAAAGTTTAAAGTTAAACTCAATCGGGCATGGTTAGTTCTTGCATGGGAGACTGCCTGAGAAAACCAGCTGAGGATTTTTTTAGGTTTCATCACATACATATCAAAGATATGAGACAACGTTCGTGCATCTTTTTTTCACTGTGATGTTAATCATTTTTAGTAGAAAGGCATGGAAATCTAGGCTTGTTTTCAAATTCATGAACATTTTTCAATTTCCTTATTATTTTCGGAGAACAAGTTGGTGACGCTGTCGGTACATAGTGGAGTTTGACCAGTTAACTTACCGTGAAAAGTCGTACAAAGTGAACGCAAAGTTGTGCAAAGTGATTACAAAGTTTGTAGATGTATTTGTATGTTTGACCTAAGTTGTTGGCATATAGAAACCCGCAATTGTAAAGTCAAACAAATGAATAAAAGCGAGATGAAAACAGCCTATATTAGCAGAGTATCATATGAGCTGACTGACCATAAAGATGATAGAAACAGCATGCAAAGTTGATAAAAGCGTTCAAAACGTTGGCGGAGTTGCATGTATATATAACATAAGTCATTGGAATGCCAACCCCGCAGTTGAATTTCGAAAACATTAAGTATATGTCTAGAAAATTCCCGATATGTAAGCAGATTATCGCAACTGCGAACCGAAAATCGAAGACAAACTGCTTACAAAGTTATGAAAAGCGATTGCAAAGTTTGTAGATTCGTTTGGCAATGTTACATATGATATTATATTGACGGGTTCCATAGTCAAAAGTTCGAAAACGTAAATACATATTTCGCACATTGCCGTTAAAGTAGCGTAGAGCATGTAGAGGTCATAGGTCAATTCAAGAAGTTACTTGTACAAAAGCTATCAAGTTTAAAACAGTTTCAAAAATGAAATAGTCGCTAATTCGTGTATATTTCAAATTACGTAAGCAGTAGTGTGGGTAGCTGAAGAGACAAAGTTTAAAGTTAAGCTCAATCGGGCATGGTTAGTTCTTGCATGGGAGACTGCCTGAGAAAACCAGCTGGGGATTTTTTTTGGATTCATCACATACATATCAAAGATATGAGACAACGTTCGTGCATCTTTTTTTCACTGTGATGTTAATCATTTTTAGTAGAAAGACATGGAAATTTAGGCTTGTTTTCAAATTCATGAACATTTTTTCAATTTCCTTATTATTTTCGGAGAACAAGTTGGTGACGCTGTCGGTACATAGTGGAGTTTGACCAGTTAACTTACCGTGAAAAGTCGTACAAAGTGAACGCAAAGTTGTGCAAAGTGATTACAAAGTTTGTAGATGTATTTGTATGTTTGACCTAAGTTGTTGGCATATAGAAACCCGCAATTGTAAAGTCAAACAAATGAATAAAAGCGAGATGAAAACAGCCTATATTAGCAGAGTATCACGTGAGCTGACTGACCATAAAGATCATAGAAACAGCATGCAAAGTTGATAAAAGCGTTCAAAACGTTGGCGGAGTTGCATGTATATATAACCTAAGTCATTGGAATGCCAACCCCGCAGTTAAATTTCGAAAACATTAAGTATATGTTTAGAAAATCTCCGATATGTAAGCAGATTATCGCAACTGCGAACCGAAAATCGAAGACAAACTGCTTACAAAGTTATGAAAAGCGATTGCAAAGTTTGTAGATTCGTTTGGCAATGTTACATATGATATTATATTGACGGGTTCCATAGTCAAAAGTTCGAAAACGTAAATACATATTTCGCACATTGCCGTTAAAGTAGCGTAGAGCATGTAG
This sequence comes from Saccoglossus kowalevskii, assembly GCF_978046115.1. NCBI lineage: Eukaryota > Metazoa > Hemichordata > Enteropneusta > Harrimaniidae > Saccoglossus > Saccoglossus kowalevskii. Next base: position 6,202,143 of record NC_140657.1, read on the forward strand.
AGGTCATAGGTCAATTCAAGAAGTTACTTGTACAAAAGCTATCAAGTTTAAAACAGTTTCAAATATGAAATAGTCGCTAATTCGAGTATATTTCCAATTACGTAAGCAGTAGTGTGGGTAGGTGAAGAGACAAAGTTTAAAGTTAAACTCAATGGGGCATGGTTAGTTCTTGCATGGGAGACTGCCTGAGAAAACCAGCTGAGGATTTTTTTAGTTTTCATCACATACATATCAAAGATATGAGACAACGTTCGTGCATCTTTTTTTCACTGTGATGTTAATCATTTTTAGTAGAAAGACATGGAAATTTAGGCTTGTTTTCAAATTCATGAACATTTTTCAATTTCCTTATTATTTTCGGAGAACAAGTTGGTGACGCTGTCGGTACATAGTGGAGTTTGACCAGTTAACTTACCGTGAAAAGTCGTACAAAGAGAACGCAAAGTTGTGCAAAGTGATTACAAAGTTTGTAGATGTATTTGTATGTTTGACCTAAGTGGTTGGCATATAGAAACCCGCAATTGTAAAGTCAAACAAATAAATAAAAGCGAGATGAAAACAGCCTATATTAGCAGTGTATCACATGAGCTGACTGACCATAAAGATGATAGAAACAGCATGCAAAGTTGATAAAAGCGTTCAAAACGTTGGCGGAGTTGCATGTATATATAACATAAGTCATAGGAATGCCAACCCCGCAGTTAAATTTCGAAAACATTAAGTATATGTCTAGAAAATTCCCAATATGTAAGCAGATTATCGCAACTGCGAACCGAAAATTGAAGACAAACTGCTTACAAAGTTATGAAAAGCGATTGCAAAGTTTGTAGATTCGTTTGGCAATGTTACATATGATATTATATTGGCGGGTTCCATAGTCAAAAGTTCGAAAACGTAAATACATATTTCGCACATTGCCGTTAAAGTAGCGTACTATCACTCGGAGCATGTAGAGGTCATAGGTCAATTCAAGAAGTTACTTGTACAAAAGCTATCAAGTTTAAAACAGTTTCAAATATGAAATAGTCGCTAATTCGAGTATATTTCCAATTACGTAAGCAGTAGTGTGGGTAGGTGAAGAGACAAAGTTTAAAGTTAAACTCAATCGGGCATGGTTAGTTCTTGCATGGGAGACTGCCTGAGAAAACCAGCTGAGGATTTTTTTAGGTTTCATCACATACATATCAAAGATATGAGACAACGTTCGTGCATCTTTTTTTCACTGTGATGTTAATCATTTTTAGTAGAAAGGCATGGAAATCTAGGCTTGTTTTCAAATTCATGAACATTTTTCAATTTCCTTATTATTTTCGGAGAACAAGTTGGTGACGCTGTCGGTACATAGTGGAGTTTGACCAGTTAACTTACCGTGAAAAGTCGTACAAAGTGAACGCAAAGTTGTGCAAAGTGATTACAAAGTTTGTAGATGTATTTGTATGTTTGACCTAAGTTGTTGGCATATAGAAACCCGCAATTGTAAAGTCAAACAAATGAATAAAAGCGAGATGAAAACAGCCTATATTAGCAGAGTATCATATGAGCTGACTGACCATAAAGATGATAGAAACAGCATGCAAAGTTGATAAAAGCGTTCAAAACGTTGGCGGAGTTGCATGTATATATAACATAAGTCATTGGAATGCCAACCCCGCAGTTGAATTTCGAAAACATTAAGTATATGTCTAGAAAATTCCCGATATGTAAGCAGATTATCGCAACTGCGAACCGAAAATCGAAGACAAACTGCTTACAAAGTTATGAAAAGCGATTGCAAAGTTTGTAGATTCGTTTGGCAATGTTACATATGATATTATATTGACGGGTTCCATAGTCAAAAGTTCGAAAACGTAAATACATATTTCGCACATTGCCGTTAAAGTAGCGTAGAGCATGTAGAGGTCATAGGTCAATTCAAGAAGTTACTTGTACAAAAGCTATCAAGTTTAAAACAGTTTCAAAAATGAAATAGTCGCTAATTCGTGTATATTTCAAATTACGTAAGCAGTAGTGTGGGTAGCTGAAGAGACAAAGTTTAAAGTTAAGCTCAATCGGGCATGGTTAGTTCTTGCATGGGAGACTGCCTGAGAAAACCAGCTGGGGATTTTTTTTGGATTCATCACATACATATCAAAGATATGAGACAACGTTCGTGCATCTTTTTTTCACTGTGATGTTAATCATTTTTAGTAGAAAGACATGGAAATTTAGGCTTGTTTTCAAATTCATGAACATTTTTTCAATTTCCTTATTATTTTCGGAGAACAAGTTGGTGACGCTGTCGGTACATAGTGGAGTTTGACCAGTTAACTTACCGTGAAAAGTCGTACAAAGTGAACGCAAAGTTGTGCAAAGTGATTACAAAGTTTGTAGATGTATTTGTATGTTTGACCTAAGTTGTTGGCATATAGAAACCCGCAATTGTAAAGTCAAACAAATGAATAAAAGCGAGATGAAAACAGCCTATATTAGCAGAGTATCACATGAGCTGACTGACCATAAAGATCATAGAAACAGCATGCAAAGTTGATAAAAGCGTTCAAAACGTTGGCGGAGTTGCATGTATATATAACCTAAGTCATTGGAATGCCAACCCCGCAGTTAAATTTCGAAAACATTAAGTATATGTTTAGAAAATCTCCGATGTGTAAGCAGATTATCGCAACTGCGAACCGAAAATCGAAGACAAACTGCTTACAAAGTTATGAAAAGCGATTGCAAAGTTTGTAGATTCGTTTGGCAATGTTACATATGATATTATATTGACGGGTTCCATAGTCAAAAGTTCGAAAACGTAAATACATATTTCGCACATTGCCGTTAAAGTAGCGTACTATCACTCGGAGCATGTAGAGGTCATAGGTCAATTCAAGAAGATACTTGTACAAAAGCTATCAAGTTTAAAACAGTTTCAAATATGAAATAGTCGCTAATTCGAGTATATTTCCAATTACGTAAGCAGTAGTGTGGGTAGGTGAAGCCACAAAGTTTAAAGTTAAACTCAATCGGGCATGGTTAGTTCTTGCATGGGAGACTGCCTGAGAAAACCAGCTGAGGATTTTTTTAGGTTTCATCACATACATATCAAAGATATGAGACAACGTTCGTGCATCTTTTTTTCACTGTGATGTTAATCATTTTTAGTAGAAAGACATGGAAATTTAGGCTTGTTTT